>NW_020455571.1:332511-471015 GCF_003342845.1 Nothoprocta perdicaria
TCATCAAAAAAAAAAAATAAAAATAAAAAATAATAAAAAAAAATCCTTATCTCCAGTAGGTAGACTGTGACTGATGTCCTAAACCAGCAGGTTTAACATCTCTGCTACATTTTTACATTAAAAAAAAATCACCATTGTACTTGTGGATATTTTCAGTAAGCCTGCCTTTCAAATCATTGTTCAGGGAGAACACAGCCTTAAAACACTGATAAAGTCTGTGCAAAATCAWTTTTTCCCAAAGGATATTGTCAAACATAGACCACAGGAAGGGACAGCAACCTGTGCAAGCTGCAAAGTATTCCTGAAAGGCACTCAGGGAAAGCTTTGATATCAAACAAATCTTACRGCAGAAAACTAAAGGATAAAGTAGCAGAGTTCATGTTCAGTGTGAACCTTCTTCGTAATGGAGATGTTGTACTGTCCTGGAARTTTGAAAAATAGAGATAAACAAGGACAGTTAACATCATGCCTTGTAGCTATTTAATCTTCTAAGGATGTAGACTGGGAACAGCAAGACAAGTGGTCCGACAGGTCTCTCCACACACAAATCTTGTAATACTAATTTAAGTGGCACTGAACTTACTAACTGCAGTAAGCTAAAACAATATAAATGTCCTACTGCAGATGCCAAAACACACATGCATCTACTCCTTTGTGAAAAGGGAGAAAGACAGCTTTATCAATGTCAATGTATGTTCAAAATAGCAATTGCACTTCTGTAAACAATAATGTGAAACAATCACATACCTAAGTAGAACCTAGTGGTACAATTTTTAGCAGTGAATGAAGCTGCAGAAAACAAGCGCAGATCAAGCCCCCAGTGTAAGCAGGGCACTACATTTCACTGAGCTGTGAAATATTATTATTTTACACACTGCCCCCAGTGCCAGGATTTAAGCAAGATGGTGAGGGGAAGTATGTCGTAATGAAAGTTGGAGATACATCTTTGCATAGGGAATTTGGGAGGTGAGAGAAATGCTTAACAAGATGGTAGTTAAAACAGGTGAAGGTGGTGAAGGGAAAGCAGTAAGAGCAGCAAAAATCCATTGTCCTGGAGAACTCCCYAGGCATCTGCTACTGACCACAGCACTACCCACCCCAAGAGAAAGAGGGTCCCGCAGGGTCATCATACAGTGTGAAGGCCTTCACCTCAGGGAGTGTAAGAAAACGCTGTGAACAAAAAACAAGTGTAATTCATCCTATTAAGCACTGCTGTCCTATCCTGCTCCCATTCTGCAAGCTCAAACCTAGGCCCAAGGAAATCATCTGACTTTTCCTTAGACTACAGGCACGCTCAAAAGATAAACACCTATGTGAGGTGGAACGAGAGCCTCCGGTTTAAAGACAGGAAATAAAGGCCAGGCTTTCAGCCATTTTGTGCAGACGCTTCCAGTGTCTAGCACTGAGCCGACCGTGTCAGTATCTCAAGGTCCCCGGGGACGGTAATCTTATGTGTTCAGAGAGGCTTTAGTTCATGCAAGGTCAGAGTAATTGTGCATGATTAATGGTTTATCTCTTCCTGAAAGCCTTACACAAAGGCTCCAAACCAAGTTAGCCGTAATTCCATACTCCTTACCGCCCGCTTAAAGAGGCAGCATCCTAGTTCCTGTCCTGGGGCCAAGCGGGAGGGCTTTGCGCGGCAGAACTGGAAACTGGCCAGGTGGCCTTTGAAATGAGCCCCCTCCACCACTCGGCTCCCTTCCCACGGCATGCGAATACACTGTGAAAGAAAGAGCCCCAGTTCAGCCCACAACACTCGAAACTCTGACCGAAAAGGACTTTTCCAAGRCAGCCCCCAGGCCTTTAGCTATGAGACTTTCTGGTTTCCTACAGAATTCCTCCTCACCACACTGTCAAAGCAGGGCACACTAGAATCACCTTAAAATCCCATTTTTATTCTCTAGCCTTATTTTGTTATGAAAAGGATCATTTTTAATCAATTACAGCTCTGCAACCATGGGCAGCCAAATTGATTAAATTATTATTTCAAGAGAGTGCTCACGGATAATTCCTGAGGGATAGCCGCAATTTTAGGTTTTTTTTCTTCTTCTTTTCACAAAGCTTTAAAAACCCTCTGATTTCTTTGAATGCACACTGTTATTTGCTGGAAATTTTAACYGGCTGTTTGCAGACTTTGGAGCATTTGTGAACTCTTTGGTTCAGCTATTTAGTTATACAGTGTGTAATTGGGCACGTAAGTCATATGCTGTTGTTTCTGCTCTCCGAGTGGGTGTTCAAAGCCCTTTAAAACGAGAATAGTGAATAGTCTTGTTCACAGACCAAATCCTCTTGCTCTCCTGTGACTAAAACATTCAGATCAAGCACAACATTCCCCGTGGCTTTATGCAAAGGAAAATCCCGTGTGCATTAGGTTTGTTCACCAGCAGCAACGACAAGGGATCGCAAGCACAGCTGAATCAAAATAGCAGTCTGCAGTTCAAATATTTTTGGCAAATACTGTTTCTAGCATCTAGTCAGTTTGAGCTTTAATTTCAATTGGGAATTTGAAATATTTGGTGTTTTGTGTGGAAAAAAAAAAAAAAGGGCACATGGTATGCTTAGAAACTTGCACACAGGGATGATATGAGGCTTAAATTGTGGCTGCAGGGAAGCTGCAAGTTATCCATTGGAAAAAACACCCTGCCAGACACAGGATGCCTACCACATCCCCAACCTGTGCTAGGAGAAGCTTTTCCTTTTGGAAGGTGGAGGATTTGAACAGCTGGTTAATCCTACCTGACAGGAATGAAATGTTTAAAGGCTTCAACTGTAAAGTAACTTGGAATAAAAAAACAATCATTACTAACATTTGCTCTCAAAGAAAAGGTAAAATGAGATAAAGAAAGCAACAGAAGAGAGGATGTCAGAAAGCTGAGGGAACTGGTCAACACAGGATCTTCTAAAAACTGTTCCAAAGGGAAGCGGTGTGGAAGGAAGCTGGCACTTCCTGGAGCAGACTGTACTGGAGGTACAGAAACAAATTATTCTGATAAGAGAAAGAATAGGATGTCTCTGCTATCAATTTACTCCAAAAATCRAAGATTAATACAGAAATTTTAATGCATAAATAAGGGTTAATCACACACGATTACATGTCCCTCTTCAGGCAGCTCCTTGGAGGAATCCCATAGCTCAGGGTCCTAGAAGGAAAGAGAGTCCAGGAGACTTGGCTAGCACTCAACCACCACTTTCTCCAAGCTTTTATTTTTCTCTGTTCCTACAAGAAAGGAGTCGAGGAAGGGGAGCRGGAGACCTGCATGGATGAGCAAGGAGCTGTTGGCTAAACTTAWTGAGAAAAAGAGTGCATACATCACATGGAAGAAGGACCAGTGCACATGGGAAGAATATAGGAACACTGTGAGAGAATGCAGGGATGCAACAAGAAAGGAATTAGTGAGAGATGTCAGGGACAGAAGGAAGGGCTTCTACAAATACATCAACAGCAAGAGGAAGACTAAGGAAAACGTTAGTCCACTGCTGAATGGGGAGGGTGCCTTGGTGACAGATGATGTTGAGAAGGCAGTTACTAAATGCTTCTGTCTTTACTGCTAAGGCAGAAACAGGCAAGCGTGATAAGAAGGTTCACAAACATCGCTGATGGGAAAAGGTCAAYGAAACAGCATTTATCTTTCCTAGGAAAGACAGAACGGGTACTTCTCAAGYAGGTAGATGGTGGCTATGCAAAAGATGGTCATGAATTGTTTTCTCTGGCCACTTGGCTTTGCTGACAGCCAAGAATATTTGGGTTTGATAGTTTAACATGGATTCTCTATATAGCAGGATACTTATGTAGTAGAATCAGCCATTTAGGGAGAAAACTTCCTTCAAAGGACTTAAGGCAGATTTCCCTCAGGGACGATCTCAGTAAGTAATCACAGAAATGAGCAGAAAAACCCTGCAGCTATGGGCCATGTTCTTTTCTGAGATCCCTACTCACCTGAAAGTCCACTCTGAACAAGGCCAGTTAAATATTCCACAAGTCATACCCATGGTATAACGASCAGCTTGTGATGCAAGGAAAGTAAGGCCTGGACTGTTCGTGCAAATGCATCCAGCTACTCTCTTCAGGCAGAAAAGGCCTATCCASAAGGATAAGGAAGAGCATCCTAACTGCCACTCCTGACGGCTGCAGGTGCACTCTGCCTGGAGAAACTCAGACTCCTGGGGGCACAGACCTACTTGCACTGGCCTGAACCAAAACACTGATAAGCCTGGCATGCTCAGCAGCAGGCCAGCAGTCGGGATTTTGATCTGATCAGCAGGATGCAGATTTGTGACATGCACCAGAAACAGAGAATCAGGAACCCTGAATGAGCTTTCAAGTTCCCCACCAAAGCATCTGGCAGGTTTGGGATCTGACAGCACAGGACCCAACAGCACCACACAGGGTCACAGTGCAGCATTTCCTCTGAACACAGTGCTATACCTCAATGTCATAAAGCAGCACTGTCTGGTATGTGGTTGAACCCACAAAAAAATGATGACCTGTCGTGTCAAATTTCCCTGGTTCAACGGTTATAGAGTTAGTATGTGATGTAGAACAGATTTAAAGTAAGATTGCTTCCATCTTCTATATGCATTTTCTGAAGTAGACCTGAAGTTACATCTACTGGTTGCCTTCTGTTCTTCATTTCTGTCCTTTTCTCCTCAGGTGCTAAATGCAGCACCTGCAAGAGCTAGAAACAACCCTGGTTTGGGCTGCAACATCCTTTCCAATATGGCAGTAATCTATTTTTCTAAGTTTTTTTTTTAAATGCATATATATATATACACATATATATATAACTGTGCTACAGTTACCARCTATTTGAACAATCTACCTCACAGTTGCCATGTATGTAATCTAGGCCTCAATTTCTTTTTCCTCTTGTCTTTATGGAGTAAAGCAGATTTTTATGCCAGATAAACCAAAGTGCTGCTCATCTCTGATCTGCATTTCAGGCCTCAATTATGACCAGAGAAGGGAAAAATAATTCAGAGTGCTCCTAACTGAACAACGACCAAAACCACTTGAATTTCCATGGCTTCCCCTCTTTCYTTTTCAGTAGCTACATCAAGAAAATAGCAACAAGTAAAATAAATTCAAAGACGTTTCTGGTTTGCTCTTCATTTCTTGCTCTCGCTCTACAACTCTACAAATGGAATTTGCAGCAATACTTCAAAAAGACATAGAGGACATAATTAGAAGATGTATATAATAATACTCTTAAATGATTAAATAGCTGYAGTATTCTCCATTTTTCACTTCATCTCTCCCTGCCATTATTGCAGAACACAGTCCTTACAGATCATCCACATGCAGAGCTAGCAGGACCCACACCTCAACAGGTTAGAAAGATTAATTTGCCTTACAGACTATGGCTTCTTGCTGTACAGCTTCTCTAGCAAGTATTCATTCATACAAAATGCAATTCGGAAGTCTTTTGTACTACACAAGTGAGCTTCTTAAAAGAATAAAAATAAAAATCAGTGCAGCTGAGATAGAAATGATTTCATTTTGCTAAGTATTTCTGATACCACATCTAAGAACATATGTATGAAGAAGGACAACTCTGCTTGAAAGCTTAATCCAGTTCAGAGCACAAGACATTAAACTTACCAGACTCGACAGTGCTCACACATGACCTCAACCCTCCAGGAATTAGTTTAGTATCCAGCAGTCTCTGTAGAATTTAAAAATCTCGAATACTAGTAAGAGCTACAGCAGAAATTAAAGCTTTACCCATTCAAATCTTAATTATGTCAGTCAGAAAGCTAAAGTCCTTTATGAAGCAATGATGAGGTTAGGTGAAGAGAGGATGGTTTTGGAGCTCTTCTCGGAATGAGCTGCAGTAGCCTAATAATATGAAGACATCTGCTTACTCATTACAGGATTATTATAAAGTCTGCATAACTCAGACACATATAAATAATACCAGGTGTTTAAACAGTACTTAGCTGGGTGCTAATTAAATGACACCTGAAGCCCTGAGCTATGTGTTTCAGCAGAAAAGGTGGCAAGACATGACTTGCGAGCAGCTCTAGAGATCTGAAAGTAGTTCACTAGTGTCCTACAGAAACAAAGAGCTAAACTGTACCCCCAAACATCCAACTCATGCAGGGGCAACRTCATTCAACTAAATACAATGCATTTTTGAAGCATCAGGGAGTRGGGCATCCATAAAATGTGATGGAAAAAAAGTTGAGGAAAGAGAAGCTACCAAGCTCATGGGGGGCAGGCAGCAGGTAAATGTCCTGTCCCAGAACTCTGTCAACACTGCGTCGTATTGCGAATCAGAAAGCCACCCTCCTTCACAGCATGGCCTTTCTTGCTTTCCCACTTCCCCTATGTTCAGGGCTGCTGAACTCCATGTGCTGCCTCCCTGCCTTCCAGTGCAGCAAAATGCATATTTCAAATGTCCTCCTCCTTCCTCTCAAATAGCTTGGCTGTTGCGGAGCCAGTCCTGAGGTAAACTTTTTTGTTCTCTTAAACGGATGCCATGTTACACCCTGGGACAAACCCTTTTCCAGCAAGCACGCTGGTGAGCTGCACGCGGAAGGYGGGGTGTATGATCCAATATTAATGACCTGCACCTACAGGACACTCAGGTAACCAAGTCTGGGACTGCATCCAGAACCTCAAGCAAGAGGTGATTTTTTTTTCCTGTTGCAGCACTCGATGTCTAGTGAAAGTAGATCAGTTCACTTTCTTACCCCATGAAAAGCAAAAAGTTGCTGCATTTAACTATGATTTGGGCCTCCAGACAGGTGATACATGGAGTAATGGCAATATCGTCAGATTTTTTTTCAACCAAACTGCAACATACATTTTAGTAGGCAGAACTTGGTGATTTTTTACATGTCAATCACAAACCCCTGAGCTTAGCTGTACTGGATAGGTGCAACCCTAGTTAGAAGCTGGGGTGATGCTGCAGAATACTCGGAGCAGGGTCCTTGGGACCTTCCACCTGCCCAGGGATCCAACGTCCGTCTTGTCTGAACTGTGTCATTCCATCTTCTCATCAAAGGATTGTCCCCRTTCACTCTGCTGTCTCAGACCATCTGTCTTCCACTAAGTCAGTAAGTGCAGACAAGCCCTTTCTGCAAAACTGCTCTCCACAAAGAATGAATTTATCAAACACACACAGAGCTCCTAAGCCACATTGCTGCTTATAAAATCACAGAACACCAGCTGAACTTAACCGGACACAGCAGCACCTTACTGAGTTAGCAGCTTGAAAAAACATTCATAGGCATGGTGCCTTTCCAAACCGTTTCAGTGGTTTGCTAAGTGGAAAACACAGACTCCAAATAAATTATTAACTCTTTATCTCCAGTTGTTTCAGCATGCACTTACACTCAAATTCAAACTAGTTTCCTATTTCCCCAGGTACTAAAATAGAATAAATTAAATAGATTCAACAAGTAGTTATTTCCTAATATCTAAAGCTAGGAAATCTTTTCTGCAAGAGTTTATGCCGTTGGCACGCATCACAGTGGCCACACTTTATGGCACAATTTGACAGTCATGACTATGATGGGAGAGCAAAACACTGCACAAACACATTTTGTGTTTTGTCTTGATATACTGTACAGAAAGGAACTGGTTAACAAGAACACAGGAAACTCCTTACAAATTGGTAATGTTGGCAATTTCCTGCAATAACTTAGAAGATTTTCACTTGCTTGGTTGGGTTGGTAACTCATATCCTTAGGTTGAAATTTAAGAACCTAGAGTCTTGACACACAATCCAGTGATTAATAATATAGAGTGTATGTATCAGAATGTGAAATACATTGAACAAAATCCATCTCATACATACATTATGTGTAACAAAAGTGTTACAATAGTCAAGTCCCAGCTCAGGAGAATATACTGAAAATAAGTTTAACTTCATACATTTTTGACTTCAAGACATTTTGGAAAAGTTCATTACTGCAAAGACTTCAGGATTTAGGATGAGATTTTCACAATCACCCAAATGATACAGGGCCTGTGGGATGTTTTTTAGATGCACAGGGTCCATTCAGGCATTCCATTCCCATCAGCTTCTTTGAGATGCTATCTGCCACTTGTAAAATCTCTCTGCATAATCCCAAAACAAAGCACTTTCAAAAAATCCACTTCTAGTCTCTAGCTATATGGATAAATCACAAATAGTTATCAAGAAGCACACAGCTCGTTTTCTCAAAACTCCCTACCTTGTGTGCATGTTTAGGTGCTGTGTGCTTCTGAAAGTCTGTTCACTTTATTCAGCTGCTGAAAATGCAGATACCGAGCATCTAAAAATCGCTCCTTGCTCTCCTTCAAAGTCTGTACCCTATCCACTGATATCAGCGCAGGGCAAGATGCATTTGAATTAACAGATCCTTGGAGGAATCTAATGCTGTCCTCTCCTTCAGCTAGTTTTCACAGGAGCTGTGCCTCTGCTTTTAAAGACAGAATATATGACTAGCATGTAGTACACCTGAGGGAGATGGGAGTAGAAAGMAGCTAAGAAAACACCCAGAAGTCAGCATTGTGAACCAGATGCTTCCACCTCACAGCTTGACATGAACCACATGCTTTGATGTCCGAGGAGCAGCATGTCATGCGTTAGTGTTATATTTTTCTCCCCCATGGCAGAGTCGCATTACAATCTGCAAAGAAAGGAAATCTACATACRCCCATATAAATAGCCATGAAATGCCCTCGAGTGGTTGTAGCAGAGCTGGAGCTGCACACTCGGAGCCCCTCAAGGAAACTGCAGCCTTAGATTAATTCTAAGGACATCCCTTATCCCATCAGCTGAATATCTACTAGACAGGTATATGTGGGCCTTCACACGAGATGTGACAAGGCATATGGCTGGAGCAGTGAACCTGCGTTTTCTGGGATGTGGCTTTAGGGGCTTTCACTCCCTGAAAACAGCGGTTGTCTCTGTGCTATCTAATTTACCCAATCTGCCTTCTTCAACACAGGCCCATCCTTCCTGTCCAAGGAAGGGAGCAATAGTCAAGTCCCAGCTCAGGAGAAGATACTGAAAATAAGTTTAACTTCCTGCTCCCTAGCTGACTGTGTCCCCAGTCCACAGCAGCACGCTGAGATGCACTGACACCGTCTGTCTTGTTCTAGCTAAGATGCCTTAGAAGTCTCTGCCACCAACACAGCTTCAGATCCACTTGCTGGAGGGCACCGCTGAAACCCACAGCTGCTGCCTTTTGCCCAGACACCCAGCACAGGGCCAGTCTCAGGTGCTGTGCTGCGGTAACGCACCTTAGGGAGGACAAGGCATCCTCCTGAGGTCTGCATGTCTTCAGCTTTGACATATTTGAACCATGGCAGAAAAGACTCAGGGCTTTATGGCTATCAAACCTTTTCTCCTACCTATGTATCATGCACGCTGCCTCTGCGTGAGACTGCTCAGCTAAACAATGCGACTCCAGAAGACTTCTCCACAGACTTGAGCAGACTCCCCTCCTCTAACACTATACCTAAAACTTCCTTGGGAATTTGACCAGTTGCAACTAAGAGCATAATATAAGGTTCCAAAATTCTCACCTCACACTCCACATCCTCCACACATGCTCCTTCCAAAATTATTTGTATGGCTTGAGGAACCCAGCACTTTTCCTGCATTGGTGAGGTACAGAAAAACACATATCCTGTGAGAGATCCTGATCTTTCTTTTTTCCCTCAATTTCCCAATTTTCTCAGTTTCTAAAACATATTGCAGTTACAAGAGCAACCCAAAGTTCAGTTCTTCCTCACCACTGGGGTTTGTGTCAGCAAGCATCTCATCCTGCTGCATGCAAGGGCTAGAAACCCTTCCTGAGTCTGTCCTGGTTTTGTAGGCAACAGTAGCCATTCAAAAGTGGTGAAAACCAAGAACKGGAAATCCATTCCTAGTACCTGAAAATGATCTCAATATTCCCACAAAACTGAGTTTCATCTTGATTGTAGAGTTTTTTTTTTTTTTTTCTCTGTAGGTTCACTTGGATCTTACTCAGAGCTGCTGTATTTGCTGCCAAAGTTTGTGTGGTTTGATGCTTAGCTTTACTCAAGGATTCATGGGTGCCAGATTTGTTATAAAACCCTGACTGGAGGCTTCGTGCAGCCCAATTTTCACCAGATTCCTACCCTGCAATGGGCAAAAAGAGCTATGTAGCCCCAACCTGTCCCAAAGGGCAGTGCAGGACACAGCTGCCCTAGTTAAGCAGTATGCCTTAGAGAGCAGGAACTCCTTCTAAACTRCATAACGTACATTCAGGTTCTGCTGGGCATAACCTGGTATTGAAACAACACTGAAAACTGGACATGACACTGGAACGAAGCAGAAAACTGAGCCATGCTGTGTCTCCCCTCTGCTCCTCTGAAGCAAACAAGAACAGGCTCCCCTAGGCTCCCAGGACTACTGATTCACCCTCTGGCATTAACAGACAAGCCAACCTGATTCCTTAATCCTTTTCCCCAGGTCCCGCCAGAAACTACAAGCAAATTTGCACCCATCTGCATTTAGCATCTCATACCGCCTCACACATTTCTGTTTGAGCCAGAAGCTGCTGTCAGCCCTCGGACAGGAGCCTACCACGCACATACCTGTGCRGCTGCTCCAGAGCCAGCCCAACGCTCCGGCCTCTGCGGG
Organism: Nothoprocta perdicaria; assembly: GCF_003342845.1. Taxonomy (NCBI): domain Eukaryota; kingdom Metazoa; phylum Chordata; class Aves; order Tinamiformes; family Tinamidae; genus Nothoprocta; species Nothoprocta perdicaria. The sequence continues at coordinate 343,116 of NW_020455571.1, forward strand.
GGTATGAAAGCGCCGCAGCCAGCTAATTCTTTACAGCTTGCACTTTTTAGCCCTCGTTATGGCAGACAGTTGGGCGCCCCTGTACAGTTAAAGATCACAGGCCTTGATAACCTGGCTCTTTGATTTATGACAGTCCAGACCTTAGTGATCACCTAATGAGGGGAACCTGGAGTGTCAACCTGTTTATTAAATACCCAGAACCAGCTGTAGACCCAGTCAAGGAAGCAAGTTAATCATATTTCTCATTTATTTTGTGTATCCCTCTCACTCCCTGGCTCTCCCCATTCTCTCCTCCGTTCTGCCTGGCTCCCTCTTTTCATCTCAGAAGGGGAGGGATTTSGGACAGGTCATTTACGGAGACTGTCAGGGGGTCGAAATGTTTGCGATTTGCTACTGATTTCTTAGGTGTTTAGAAGTTAATAATATTCAGCACCTCATGATTCTTTCCTAGATGTCAAACAAAGACATGAAAGGCAAAGAACCCAAGAGGAAAGGAGGGGGAAGGAGGGAAAGAGATGGAGTAGCAGAGGCACTAGGAGAACAGAGTTCCCCTTTTCCCCAAGATTTTAAAGAAAGCCACATCCAAGAAAATTTGGCCTTGATACCAGCACAAAACAAAACAAACAAACAAAAAATCACCTAAGCATTGTGCAAACATCACTATTGCCCTTATGGAATCAATAATTTCTTGCTCCTCTTCAGTAAATCAAGACAATAAARACTAAAATTCCAAAGGTAAAGATTCAACCTGTAAATTTCCCTTAGATTTATGAGTTTTCCCTTGTCCCCATACACAGCTTTCMATTGCCTAAGCCATTCAAGGTGTTATTTATTTTGTAATCTCTTTGAAGATACTTTGGTATCATACAGACCCAATCTGCTAAATCACTGAATCCATCTACCTGATAGAACAACTCAAATATCCAGGGAGAAAGGATACCTGACAACATATAAATAAATTTGGACAAATTGATCTAGATCTTAGACACAGATCTAGCTCAGAAGATCTGTACTTAGCTAGTACCGCTATGTTTATATTAACATACTATTATTAGCTTTATAATCATTTAAAAAAATGATGCTGATCTGTAACCAGTTAGAATATTTGCAGTTTCCTTGGACTTCAACAAATCAGCTTCCTGAACTGGGAGGCTTTTCATCAAACATTCTGTCTCAGTGACCATATATTCTGAAATTTCACAAGAAAAAGCAGGCCCTGGCAGCTGTGAATATGGCCCTGAACAACCTCATCCACCATATCCAAAGCATTGAACYGAAAAAGATGGGAAAATAAATTTACTCACTTGTAAATACTTCGGTGAAACATAAATGTGGAGAAATCACTCGGATATCTTATCAGATACCATGTATGATTATGTGAATCAGAACTTAGGCCTTGCACTATATTCAGAAGAGATAAAAGTAGCTGATATACAGCACCAAAAAAAAATCCAACAGTTTCTGTTCTTAAACAATAATTCCCTGCATTTTACATGATCCAAACTATGAGCATCTTTTTCAAAAAGCAATCCTTAATTTTTTTGAAAAGCTGAAGTGCATTCCCATGCACAGCCCTGAGGTCTCCAGGAATGCAGATCACAGACAGCAGGTCCACAACCAACAGTTAAAGCCTCTAGACCGGCTTTTAGGCAAGAATGTATGACTCGCCTCTGCTGCCATATAAGGGTCCAAAAGCAAAGATGACTACAGACCAACTCTAAGCTCCCAAGTTGCAAAAAGCAGATAAGTGTCTTCACAACAAAGAAGTCCCAGTCTTTTGCACAACAAAGTCCAGATAAGCTTCCTAGATSTGGGTTGGTCATGGAGTAGGGAGTTCCTGTTCCATTCCTTTGCTTCTGTCAGAAAACAGAAGAGCAGTAGTTGGCTTATGAGAAAAGGAGACGTGGACCCTTGAATGAATATTATTTATTTACATATTAGAATTCTGATCCTTCTAATAATGCAAGCAAAAGGCTTCCGCACCCTCTCTCCCAGCTGTACACACACACTAACCAGGTTACAGACAGAGCTCTGCAGGGCTCTCCATGGCCGAGCTAACAGGGAGTAAAGAAGCACATCATGATTCCTTGCAGTCTTCAGCTGCAGAAGAAAAAGATCTCCCAATATGCCACCCATGCAATCTCCCCTGAGCGAGTCACCAAGGCCTTCATGAGTTAAGGCTATCAGAGTTGTTGCCCTTATCATTAGGCCCAACATTTGCAGAACTAGCCTGAGATTTGCAGTGGTTCTGTTTACTTGTTTACCTCTGAAAGGACAGCCCTGGGTTACAGTGTTGCTGCCACTCCTCCCACCTGAGACAGCACTGAAGTATATGGGTAGCTCTCATCATCTTCTTCATATGCATCTTGAGTCCCCTTTCCACCTTCCCACGCCTGCTATCACAAAACAAAGTGGGTTTTTTTGCTCTGCAATGGAGGAGCTCAGCAGCCTTTCTCCTGCTAGAGCCCAAGACTGACAGATTCTCCAATTCAACCCTATGTCCTGCTCTTGCAGCACAGCACCTCAGGCTGCCAAGCTCCTGCAGCCTCTCAACTACAAAATAACGTGCCTAGAGCTTCCCCAGGGTGCACTCATGTACCCAGGCCATCAAAACCCACAAGGGCAGCCCACAGTGAACTTTCTCTGGTGCTTTGTCCAGTCAGTTTGGTAGTGATGCAGAAATGCTTTCTCAGCACAGCCTCAATTTTTTTTTTTTTTTTTTTTTTGCTTCAGAAGCTTTAAGGCTTTACTTGGTTTCTTTTATCTGCCTCTTTATCTGTTTAAATTTAGCCTGGTTTCTTTATGCTGTTTCCCAAGTCCAAGCCAATATCTGTTTTACCCAGCACCCAAGGGGGATCTCTCCCTGCCACACTCCTCCTTCCTTCAGCTTTGCTCATCCTCTCTCAGGAATTCAAGCTCCCTTGACCCAAAACAGCTATCCTGCTGGCAGCTGCCACTCCCGGCGGTAAGATATCTTGAAGGCACAACATCAAGGAGTGCTGCAGAAAATAGAAGGCTACCCTAAAGGCTGCCCATGTCTACATAATATATTTATTTAATTGATATGCTCTCAGGTTTTCCTTAATAGAAATTGTCAGAAGCATCAAGCCAAATTGCCTCTTGCTATTTACAGGGTCCCCCAGAGCAGGCAGGTAGCAGATGGGGACAGCAGGAAATTGCTAACCGTCCTCATTGTGTGGAAATGAGCCTGCAAGCACTTGCAGGAGGAATGTTTCAAGGCTCAACTGAGAAATAACAACATGGGTATTGTAGCAAGCAGCTAAAGTAGGAAACACAGGAGCAAAAGAGGTTTGCATTGAGAAGAGACTTGAAAGGAAGAGAATGTACGAAGGGGCTGCATGTATCAGGAGACAGGCCTTGGGGGCGGCTCTGCGGCTGGGGATACTGCGAGGCAGAATGCAAGGAAAGAGTTGTTTTCCTTCCTTCTGAAKGCCCTGCAGTCAGCATGACTGGCACCTGTCAGTCAGTGCACRTCTGATGCACTCTCTTTCACTCAGACGCCCTCGCTGGCATTGAAAAGAGCAGGATGTGTAAGGAAGCCACTGTGGGCGGCTGCCTTGGCTGCTCTCCTCAGCCCTCAGGGCAAAGGAGAGCCRGAGCATGCGAGGCGCAGAGCCATCCCTGGCCTGTTGTCAGCTGGACAGTGGCAGCTCTGAAAGGGCTGTCAGATCAGGATGGCTCTGAGAGTCAGCGGGGASAGCCCCCCCTTTCCCCCCCGCCACTCCTCCCTGCCATGCTCCCTGCCCCTAATGTTTGTGACTGCAGCGCGGGCRCAGGAGGAGGAAGGGAGCCTTGTGGCTACGCAGCCCCCGCTCTCCCCCCAGCACACAGCCACCTTAGGGGAAGAGACCAGTCTAAATCTTACCCGCATCCATTTCAGTTTCAGTTTAAAGCAAGCCCTTGTCACTACTTGGCTGTGTGATGGAGGCTTCTCATGCGTCACGCTCCACAGATCACTGTCTCTCCGGTTTTAACCCCTCAGCAGGCCTACCAGGAGCAAGGGTTTTCTGTACTAGCTGAGGATCTGTTTTAACATTTCTCTAGCCATCACAGCCGAGATAGGCAGGCCACTGGAGCAAGAACAGGAACTCAATCGTTACAACTGACCATGAAGAAAGCCAGTTAAAAATCTTACTATTCTCTTTTCCCCTTCTGACGGCCAGAACAGCAAGTTCATCCCTACACTAACATCCTTCCAGAGAGACCGAGTATTTGCTCAAAAAAAGAGCTGACTGTGACGACAGCAGCAGTGGAGTTTTGGTGACCTGGCTGCTCCATAACTTGCAGTGGTGAAGCTGGAGCTTCTTTGGCCACAYGGTAAATCTACACATGATTTCTGTTCCCCACAATGTCTTCATGCAGTAGGTCAGAGTTGAGACTTCTTGCATAGCTTTAAAAGTAAACAAAAAAGTTTTCTCTTGTCCTCAATACCTCAAGTTACTAAGCGAGACAGGGGATATCTTTGGACAAACTGTTTCAGCTGCTCTGCCACAGAAGTCCATTTGGCCACATTTCCCCCCTGCTCCTTCAGCCAACATTCCCTTTATCCTTCCTTACTCCATACACACATTGTTGCTGTTGGTTCTCCAAATTCTCTTCATTGARCACTTTGCCCATCTCTAAATTCTCTCTACTCTAAGGGGAAGGGAGAAACCCCATTTTCTTCCTTCGCCTTCAGGTTTTTCACTGCATACCCACAACCCTATGACCTCCAGGGAGGCTGAGCTGGTCTGCAGTGTAAGCTGGGCTCCTAAAGATCAACCTCACAGAGCCAAGTAAGCAGCTGAAGACACAGATATGGGTCCAACCTTATCTCTTTGAGTCACTTTGAAGCCAAGAGGAGACATCAGCAGGCCTTTTAGATATCTAGATAGCTTTGTAAATCTGCCCTCAGGGCTCAGACCCTCCAAAAAGGTAATTAAAGCTCCCAAACTCCACTGCCTTCAGTAGAAGATAGGTACCTTAATACCTGGTAAATCCAGAGCTCATGCTTAAATCACCTTTGAAAAAGGTGCATAAGAAAAGTCAATACCACACAACAGCACACAGGGCAGAGGTCCCTAAGCCGCTAAATCCACCACACAGCCCTGCRCAGCCTGGCTGGGTGCCCAGCAGATCCCGAGGTAGGCAAGCTACATTAGCAGGATACCTKATTGCCACTCACAAGCCCCACCCGTGGAAGACATGCCCCCAGGCTCCTGTGTCACTTAGGTGCTTTTAAAATGCTGCCCTTCAACTAAATCCAGTTCCCCAATCAGTSTAACGACAATTCTGCCCCCTTGGCTTCACTGCTTGATAAAAAGTTGCGGGGCTGGAATTTGCTCACACAAAACATTTGAGGAGTTTTCCTCCTGTAAATACAGATATTCATGCACAAATCAAGGCATTCACTCATGAAACACTCCCCCAATCACCTTTGTATATTAAAACACAATTGCCTGGGGGAGTCCTGACAAGCAAAAACTGAACACAAGCTTGCTAGGCCACTAATAAATTTGGCTCATTTCTGTCTCTCTCGGGCAGGAAGGAACCCAGCTATTTTTAAATCTGGACTCATGTATGTAGCCAAATATAACGCTCTTTCTTCTGTGAAAGAGAACAGGAAAAGATTTTAAATGTCCTAACATTTCCTAGCCCTGCTTATCTTTCTGTCGCTCTCCACAGGACAGACCCACTGTCTACCTTATCTGTTTAGACTGTGGGTTTTTTGTTTTGTTTTGAAGGCAAAACTTGCCTTTTAGTWTGTGTTTGTACAAAGCCTGCCACGATGAGGCCAGCCCAGCCAGCATACTGATGCTGTAGGAACAATAAGCCCATGTTGGGGCTGCATATGGCAACAAGATTCTCCTTTCCCAAGGAGATAACATGCAGGTCCCCGGCCAGAAAGCATGCCAAAAAAGGTCAAAGAACCAAGAAATATAGATGAAGGTTTCTCCAGTACAGTGAGCTTACGTGTGCCCCACATATAATGTCCTGGGAACCTCAGCATAAAARCCTCTTACTTTGGTGGAACTGATCCCAAACTTCAGTGTAAACATGTACTTTTGTGCTTTTTTGGATTGGGGCCTGCACTSTCTGGCAGAGTGATAACTCCAGCGCTGATGAGCTCGGTGCAAATGCCTAGACATTAAGGCAGCCAGACCCAGGCCTTTCAAAACACATCACTATTAAGGCAAGGTGTGGGTGGGAGGGGAATTCAGATCAGAAGGACACACCCAAGGCTACCACATTGTGTTCTAATTTTAACACTTCTTCGGAGCCAGCAGCGGCACCTCTTTGGCTCTAGCTCATAATATTCCCAAATCCAGGAAGCCATTATGATTCTCCAGGGTCAGAGGTTGCTTGCATTGTAATTCACTTCCTCCTTTGGAGATTTAATTTTGGAAATATTTCTAATTGCCATTGTACATGACATCGACTTTCAGATAATCATGGCATGATTTTTCTATTTGTCTGCTATGACTCAACCAACCAAAAGAAAAAAAAAAAAAAAAACAAAAACCCAGCTCTCCCTCCTCCCTGCCGCCACTTGCCTTGGAACAAAGCAACACACGACAAAGCTCTCAGGCTGCTCAGCAGCCTCACTGTCAGCTCCAGAAATATGAAGGTGCTGCCTTTCACGCCCAGGGTGTAAGGACTAACTTCTCCAACATGCCGTCAGCCCCAGAGCTCACAGTAGTCAGTCTCCCCACTCATTAGGTTCCCTAGCCCGACTAATGAGTGTTCCACAGTTGGGTTACAGAAGTGAATCTCTTCAGTTGCTTTGAGCAGTACTATATCTATCTGCCTCTTTACCCTCCACCTCCTGACCCTCARTGATTCAATCTCCCAGCTCTATCTAGGTTCTTTTCCCTGAACAATTCCTCTGATTCTCCTTTGCCATGCCTCCTCCCCACCATCATTTTTACCAAAAAGTAAAGACTTCTTGCATTCCTTTGACCTAATCACAGACTCTTTGAACACCTACTTCCCTATCACTTCTTGGTTCTTGATATTAGGCTCACCACAGCAGTCCCTTCTATCTAGATGCCCACTTCTGAGGGGCTTTCAGCAACACCTGCTGAGCAACACTTTACAAATTGCTCCATGGCTGATGCTACAGAAGCAGAAAGCAGAATATAAAGAGCAGATGCTCATCCAAAAAAAAAAAAAAAAACCAAAACAAATCTCCACATATCTAAAATTTATCAAGACCTGTCTAAGCTTATAGTGGTTAAGTGATTATGCAATTTCTCATTTCCCCCGACTTCTTACCCCACCAACTTGATAGCTGTATTAAAAGCACTGTGCAGACACTTAGAAAGTGATATTCCAGGAAGCTCATAGATTAAAAAGGCAAAATACAGTGAAGGTAAAAGAATGCAAGTGACTGAGCGAAAGTCCCACCCTGACAATGGCTGACCCAAGAAGAGAACCTGCACTGCTGGAGCTTCTAGGTAGCCCAGCAGACTGCACAGTCTCAGAAGCTCTTAGCACAATGAGTTACAGCACTGCCAAAATGAGTTCGTTTCCAGACAAACAAGAACAATATATGTAGTACTCCTGACTCAGTCTCTCTATCCAAGAAGTGGGAGAACTGATAGTTCATTTTCATTTGCTGCATTCTCCTTCACCTTTATGACTGAGAAGCCTAGATCTCACTGGGTTTGCGCCAGCACCTAACATGGTGGAGTGGAGGTCTAAATCTTTCTTGGAAGCTGGTGCTATTTTAATGTTTTTATATTTAAGGACTTATCAGAATATTACAGATAGATGTTGTATGTTAATACAGAAGGGAAAAAAAAAAAAGGATTCGCTATAATTCAGAGAGAGATCTTGCATCCATCTGCAACTGTACTTTTTTTATTCCACCTCCACCCAAGAATTAATGCTTTCCTCACAGAAAGCACTTCACTCCCTGCAAGCATTCAAGTGACTAAATCCTTTCAAACCTAAAAAAGAAAAAAAAAATTAAAGATTTAAGATTAACAGTTTGCAACCCACTAGCCCCCAGCAGTCCGCCCCGTTGTGCTGTTTAGGTGGAGGAGGATTGTCTCCAAAGGAATTTAAACACTTTCAGTCCTGTTGACACCATGAACCAAAGACGGAGGGGGGCATGGGGCGGAGGGAGGAGTGTTAGAAAGCAGGCTCTGCTGGAGAAAGTGTGAACAAGCCAATTAAATCCTGGTACTTCTGGACAAAGAGGTCTCTTAGGAAGAAAGAGATTAGCACCTCCAATTCATCACGGAGCAGCAGCCGGTCTGGGCAGGCTGCAGGCACCAATGCAGAAGCGTTTCGGGCCTGCGGAGCTGCCTAACGGGTCTCAGGCAGAAGTGCGAGGGCACACGCAGCCTCTGCCAGCACTGCGCCACTGTCCTCGCTCGCCCACACACACCAGGGCAGTTGGCACTGCACTGGGCCTTTCACATCTACAGAGGGCGAGATGGAAAACAAGCAAGAGAGGAGAGCTGCTGCCACTCCATTCCTGCTTAGATAAGTCATTCCCTATTTCACCACCAAGCTGGTATTAATTATGCCTAACTCCTTTGCCATTAGTGCCAGCAGACTTCATCCATCTATCGCACCAGTCTTTCCTCATGTCTAGAATCAACGGAATAAGCAATATAAGAGACAGCCTTAAGCCCTCCCACATTCAAAATACTGGACCTGGGTGTTTGCTCTGGCCCATTAGGGGCTTACAAACAATCACAGAACTCTAAGGCAAATTGAAAATCATCATGATGGATCAGTAACACTGTGCTGCGTTCAGATCTCCAAAAAGGCCCTGCAAAATCCCATGTTGGGCTTTTAAAGGTCCCCATTTAAAAACAAAATCATCATGTTAATGGTAACAGGTGTAATATTCCTAGGAAAGCAGAGGCACACCAAACCCTCTAAAATTTCAGAGTTGGGTCATTGTAAATGAGATACTAGAAGTAGTGGAAATAGCTGAACTTCTTGGACATGCTTCTTTCCAGCTTTCCACTTTCCTTCCAAGTGTTCCAGTTCCCTATGTTATACACCTCACTGCTGTTCACTACTGTAATGCCACTGTCTGTTACAGACTGCTCTTTTCCACTAATTTACATAAGGGCAATAACAAATTGGTTTTACAGTTACCTGCAGTACCTTAAAATGAGTAACTCTGATTTCAATCAGCTCAACAACCAAAACCTGTGAATTATCTTCAGGTCCCCAGGTTCGGAGAGTATGCAACTCTGGTTGTAACTCTGGAGACATAAGTTCAAATTCTCATTTAGGTCTGAAGTGAACTTTCTATACCTTGAGTTAAAAGGGCATGTACTATTTCACTGTTTCCTTCTTGCATCCCTTCACACCTCATTCCCTTACTCTTGACATAATGCCAGAGAAAGCACTAGGACGGAGAGTTGGGTTATTAATTTGAGCAGYCAGGAGGAAGCAAGAATCCTTAGCTACTAGCTACTAATGAGAGCTAATCGAATGCTTGACATTTTCTGTGGCTATTCAACCCATGAATTCATTTTGCCTGTGCTCATGTTCCTTTGGGGTTCACTTTCCATGAACAGTCCAGCCGACCAACTTCTTGGCAGGAAAAATCTCAGAAGCAGCCAAGTTCTAAGGAAACATTTAGAGGATGCTTATGGAAAAGGAATTTTCAAACTGCCAAACTTAACTATTCATTCTAGCAACCAGGTCCTCAGTGCTGCTGTATGTGGGCATCTAACCAAGCCAGAGCTGGATATCATGTAATCCATCTACCCAACAACTGTTAGGAAAAAAAATCAGTTTCACTTTGAACTTATAGTATTGCATCTCAAAGCCCTGCSTACATGGAGAGAAGAACCTTTCCCGAAGTGGTTCACCTTATGCAGCACAAAGAATTAGGAACTATATCCTAAGAAACTCATTATGGCTGCTCTTAGTTGGCTGACTTGAGAGAAGATCCCTAACTGCAGATAACTTCAATCACTTAAGGCAGTAAAGCATATAAATTCTTCTCCAATCCATCCAAAGAAGCTCTTTCAAAACATGGTTCCAAGTTGTCTGAAGTTATATATTATCCTTCTGTTAATTCCACAGACACTGAATTAAAAGAATGTTAAGAAAGAGAAAATGGTGTCCTTTAGTGTGCACATGGCTCCTATAAAGTAACTTTTGTCTCTCAGTTGAATCAATGGCCTCCTGCATCAGAGATCATTAAGGAAAATGAGTTAGCTTGGTCTGTTCAGTATTGTGATTTAAAACCTTCTAAGCCTTTCTCCTTAGGGCGTGCGATCACTGAGTCTCACTGGTTTGGTTCTTTCCCCCTCTCTTCCCGCATTTAATCACAACATTACTAATGAAAAAAAAAAAAAAAAAAAAAAAAAAAGGAACTCTAGCTGGGCCTTGCATGATTTAGGGACCAAGTAAACAGTACTTAACAGTTCTAATTGAAGGTCAGTAAATCCCCAAGAGATTAAATGAATCCTGCAGCGAGATGTGTAAATCTCACTGCCTTTTACGGCATCCCAGCCAAGACCCTGCACTCAGTTGTGCAAGACTTAATAAACGTGGTATGCACTTAATCAAAACCATTTTGCCACCAAAGGGGCAATGGGTGTAAATCACAATTACTCTTGGCACTAAACCACTGGCACAAAGGGGCCCATCGATGCCAAATATCATCAGGGGCTGATTTCTAGCGCCTAGTTAGCTGTCTGGCACTGCTTGCAGGTCTAAATGCCCATTTTGCTGCTCAGCAGGGGGAAATCCAGATGGGGAAAATAAAACACTAAAAAGGATAGTGAATGCATAAGGGTTTTGCTTCTCTTCATCTCACTCTCTGCTTGCCCTCTGCCAGCTCTCACTCCAATTTAGTGGCTATTAATAAGCTAAAGCATGGAGCTTTGGCAACAGCCTAGCTTTTTGCAGCTAAACCTTGTAGATTTAATAATCCCATCAGAGTTTATGTTCCAAACTGTATTTCAAGGTATAAAAGCCAGTGCGGAGAGAGTACTCTAGAAAATCTTTGAAAACTTGGTTTCTTTTTCAGCCAGTTAAGAATCTGGAATGGACAAAGCAGAGTGATCCACAGTTGGCTCGCGATGATCACATCTGATCTTCTACCTGCGCCTAGATCAGCTACAAAAGTAGAATTATGGGACAATGCTACTTGATTCCTCAAGAATGTAAGGAGATATAAAAATAGATATAAAATAAATGAAGATATAAAAGTGGTACACAAAAAAAAAGAACACATTCAGCTCCAGTACTGAGGAGAATCAGGACAGCTAGAGAATTTCCACAATCTAAGTGTACTACAAAAGAGAAAGCCATGACATTGTCAAGGASTTTGTGAAAGACAGAAGAACCTCAAATGTACAGCAGCTGTAAGAGATGCAAAGCTCATATTCTCCAAGCAGAATAACTGKAAAGATGGGAGACATCTAGTAGTGCTATGGAGTGGGAAAACCCTTCTGAGCTCATAAAGCAGATTCAACTCCAAATTAGCTGTAACCTTAACATGTCTGAATCTCTTTTATCTCATTTGTTCTCATTTGTACAAATCTTTCTGTTATCCAAAGGTGCTTTCCAGGATCCCTTTATCCATTTCAATAACTTAGCAAGATTTTTATAGCACAGCAAGCAAGATGCATCTCACCTAGCTTTGCAGGTCTTAAACATCCGAGTTAGTCATTGTGAAATGGGGACTCAGATGCATTAGGTGAATTTCTCTGTCTAATGATTACCAAGGAGCCTAAGATAACTATTTGAGGCTTGGATAGCTAAAAGATATATAAGGCAGAAAGAACAAAAAGTCACACAGCTTATTTATTCCTGTATACTCATACTGTGACCACCAATAGGATCTCAGGTCTTGACTATGGCTTCTATAACAGAAATTCTTAAAATAAGGATTACAAGATGGGGTCATAATAGTTAAAAGTAGGGTCAAAACCCCAAAGGAAATTAAAATGGTTATGCCAGTATTTGGTGTCATGAGTGCTTCTCCACTGGGACCTGTGACCCTAATGTTTGAGCATCACTGTTCTAAGCGGTACTATGAGGAATAGGAGTAGTTCGTCCAGCAAGATAAGCCTAGCACAAGTAACACCAGCTCACACCAGAAGGCAATTAATGTCATAAACATGTGGCTGTGCTGCACCTTGACCGTATGCCAGAATCCCAGTGCTATTTGTTAGTGTCCTGTGCACATCCTTCCTCTGTCTAGCAGCACTCTTTGTGCTGAATACAGAAATCTTTTATCTGTTCTTCTTAAACATAACAACCTTTATGCACATTCATATGCATAACCAGACATAAGACTTTTCCTGACATGCAGAGGTAGCACTGCAAGACTATACATCCATCCTCCGTCTCACRTCCTCCCCACATCACTCACAATTCTGAAGATGACTTCTCCCCCACTGATGCACAGCTTGGAAACAGCAGCAGCAGATTCCCATTGGTGGGTCCCTAAAAATCAGGAATAAAGGGATTCATTCTTTAGGGTGGTGGATCGGGACAATATGCTCCCCTTCCCTTTAGTCCAGAGCAAACAGCTTAAGGTCCACAAGGTGTCCTTACCTTCCTGCTTTCATCATTTTTCCTGCCACCTGTCTCATTTGATCATTTCCTCTCTCTTCTCATCCTCACACACAGCCATGTGCTCATTCCTTTATTTCCTTCACGCCTCCCCTCTCCTCATCATTTCCCCTTTTAGGTCATTCTCATTTTTTCCTCCATCTTCCTCTCAACTTGTCCCATGCTTCTTTTCTTTCCTGCTCTTTCACATTTCGCTTTCCCCTTTTCTTTCTGTACCTTTTGCTCTCTTTCTCTCCCCCCTCTCCCCCTTCTTTTCCCTTATACCTTCTTTCGCTCCTTCTCCTCCTCCAGTGTGCCTGGAGCTTGAGCAGAGTCGGCTGGAGCCTTAATTGCTGCTCCCCTGCCTGATGCCAATTGGAGATGACATCTCCTGAGCACAGAGCTGCAGCCGTCCTTTTGCATATTCCCTCTGTCTGAGCGGATCAGGAGAGATGTCACAACCAGAAAGCTAGAAGCCATCGAAGAAGCAGGGAGCCACGGAGATCATTGTGAAGCTAGCATGAAACATTGAAGAGGTTGGTAAACCTCGCTTCCACAACGGGTTCTTCCAGTGCTTTCTGCACTGTTGGTCTCAGGCTCAGAGCACTTACAGGAACTGACATTTCAGAAGTTGCACAGCAATGTAACACCAGGATTTTTAAACAAAACAAATGTTTGTGTTCAACTSCATTATGGCTCCGTGGCTCCCTGTGGGAGGGTGACCTTCCAGTAATTGAGCAAAGATGGTATCTCACAGCATAGAGGACATGAAGTACTYACAGCATTTTAGACCTCATCTTTGATTGCAAGAGTGAGATACAACACTGGGAAAAGGCACAAAGCAGGCAGCTGTGCCCATACACTCTAAGGGTTTACACAGGAGCTGCTCCATGTGTGCCTTTTGAAGCAATGCAARTCTTTGCAACCTCAGTCCTCACTCCCACTTAGCCTTGCACCAATCACTTAACTCATGCATTTACTACGGTAGTAGCATCTGCCCTAGCTATTTCTTCTGCAGGCTCTCAGATTTGCTCTTCAAGGCCTTTGGGCCCCTTTAATCCTGCAAATATACTTTTCCCACTGAAGCTCTCCTTAAAGCTTAAGGTTCAACCCTCAGGTCTAGTTGCTCAGGGAAATATGCCCAGTAAGAACGTTCTGACATCCAAGTCCTGAACAGGAGTATTGCTTTATCATTTTTTTGTTCACATTAATAAGCACATAAGTGCAGAGGTTGGAAGGAATCTCTGGAGAGTCCAAACCCTCTGCTCAGGCACAGTAACYTACAGCAAATTTCCAAGGATTGTATCCAGACAGCTTCCTCCAAGGAAGGAGACTCCATAACCTGTCAACTGTGTCAACTTCACAGTCAAGTTTTCCTTCATGTTCAGGAAGACCTTCTTGTGTTTCAGTTTGTGCCCATGGACTCCCTACTAGCACTGGGCACCTCTTGGAATAGTCTGTCTCCGTCCTCTCTACATCCTCCCTTCAGTTATACATTAAGATACTCCCTCAGTCTTCTCTGCTCCAAACTTAAAAAGGCCCAGCTCTCTCAGCTTTTCCTCATATGAGAGATTCTCCATTCCCTTAATCACCTTAGCAGCCCTTTCGGAGAACTCACTCCGGGAACTTCATGTCTAATAACTGGGCAAGCCAACAGCTGCTGTCCTCCTGGTATGCTAAAGTAGCAATTTAGAGGACTTGTAAACAACATAATTTATCACCAAATGAGCGAGTGCATTAATACTATAAGTTCTACATTCTTTTTCATGACTTTGTCCTTATTTAAAACTTTTTTGACACATTTTTGATTTCTTCTGCTTTTAAGAGACTACCAAGGATCATCTGCCAACTGAACTGGCTAAATTCAGAAGATTTGGACAACACTTGCATCTTAAGCATACACAAACCTCTAAGCATACACTTACGGGTGCAATCACATATGAATCAGTGAATGTATATGGTGCACGTTAAAAGAGAGTCCAGAGCAGAGTTGAGAATAAGAATTTTGTTTTACCTGATGCCTCCATGAGATTTAAAGACTCTTAAAATTTTATCTCTAATGGACAGCAATTATCCGCACTTTTGCTTTTTTTTTTTTTTTTTTTCCAGTTCAACCTTTTTCTTAAGTCAGAAATTAACAAATGAAAGGCGTATCAAAATGTCCATGCTTTGTATTAACCACTGGACTGCAAGATTTTCTATCATGATTTTCAATGTGTTCAAATCTTAATCCTTTCACTTTTCTACACTCAGACTTTATTAAATAAATGCAATACGGTTAAGAAATGGACCGTGCTGCGCAGGCATAATATTGCTCAACATACAGATCAGAAAGGGCTTTATAATGCAAGGTAAGTATCCTTAACACCATTTTACATATGAAAACACTGAGACATGAGGAAGGGAAATCAATGTGCTGCATGACCACAGGCAAGTTAAGAACTCATGTTTCCTGGCTCACAAGTCAGTATTTATTCTCATCATATGGCCATTGAAAATTGCCTCATTTCAGAGAGTCCTGAAATAGAAGTTAGTATTTTGAATCATGCAAGTTTTTAGTGTTTGTCCACCTTCCTGGTTCATAAACACACCTATATAAGATACATATATATTAYATATATAAAAGTCAAATTAAGTTAAAGCATTTTCAAAGTACCTGGAGTACCTCTAGCTTATCTAGTTACTAACTTCCAATTCAACAATTTGAGTTCTTTCTCCTCAACCTTCACTCTAATCAGCTTCAAGTGGATTTTATTATTCGCAATAAAAATCAGCAGCAGATTTATGTAGCTCTGTGTTATTAAGTCTCAGGCCCTGTAAGTTATCAATATGGGGGAAAAAAAAAAAAAAAAGGAAAGAAAGAACTATCAAACCTGCTACCTGAAACCCAGCAAGACAAGAAGGAAAAAGAAAAAATGACTGGGAGCTACAGCAAATCAACACCTCCAAGGGAAGCAGTAAAAGCAAGCCATTTACTTTATGCAGTCTCCACTTAACCCACAATGCCAGCCAGGTCAAAGCACAGTGCCCTGGTAGCACATTCGGCATAACTCCCACTATAAAAAGTTAAGGTCTCAGACTTCTGCTAGAATAGAGATGGTAGGAGAGGATAGAAGGCATTTAGCAAGCCTTAATTATTGCCTGGGGATTCTTTGACAGTRAACCAGATGGGAAGTTATCCATACACTTCCGAGTGTTTGCTTCATGCTAGCCTCTACTGGGAAATCATGCCTACCACTGCAAGGTATTCTTGGTTGCCTCTTAAATGAGAGCTTGCACATCACCCCGAAATACAGGCCCCTTGCCTTGAATCATGCATTTGCACCACAAAGTCAAAGAAAAAAGCTTTAACTCTCATCTGATGATACATAACTCTAACTCTGAATCCAATAAAGAACTGGACCAATAACCGCAGAGCCCAGATCTTGCAAGATGCAGACCCTCTTCAAGGACTTCTAAATCCTCCACTAACCTCMTCAACCTCAGGGCTCAAGGAGCTACAGCACAATTTGAAAATTGTGTCATACAGATAAGAAACACAATCCTGCTTCCTCATTTTAAACTGTCATATGGAACAAGGGCTTTGTGATGCTGGGAAATGTCTGTTAACATGCTCTCAGACAAACAGAAGGATTTCCTTAGCCTGGTTAATTCGCTGGAGTAAAAGCRGGCAAGAAAACCGTGGCAAAGAGCTCCTGAATAAATTACTACCATTTCTGGACAAGAGCTCCAGGTTGGCCTAGGAAAAGCAGTTTCAGGTTTTGAAGATAAAGCAGTTAAGTACAAAAGAATAAAGTTAAAAGAATAAGAAAAAAGTTGAAGTTAAAAGAATAAAGAATAAAGTTTGGTGCGTCAGACCCTCACTTACTAACACAGYACGGTTGCATCTTGCACTAAGCTGGGCCAGAACCAGGAGGTTCCAGGAACGGTCCTTCTCCACTTTAATGAGATCACCTATGGAAACTGAATTTTAATGGAGGTAACAAGTCTGAGAGCCACCCTAAACACTTCGAAATCRTACTGTTCCTTACCATCAGCAGAATCCCACTGCCCTTCCTTCTCTATATAGATCATTTCCACCAAGAGTAAGAACAAAATCAGTTTTTTTCCTTCCTCATCCTCTTTAGGGCAGCAAGAGAAGAACTTGAATTGTCCACACTGCTCAGAATTCTTGAGATGAATCTGTAAAATAGATTATTGCTACTGGATATACATACATATTCTCACAGCGCTGAATAAAGACTGTTCTTTGAAAACAAACTGGTCCTGCTATCCTTTCATAAATTGACAGCCTCCATGCAACTCGGAATATGCCTGAAGCTTGAATTAGAAACTTAGTCTTATCTAGTGCTTGAGATATAAGGAGCTACATTGAAAAAGTAAAGACACTGCTAAATCTAACTAATCAATCTTGCTTCACGTATTTTCCATGGTTTAGGGTTCATCCTGTCAATTACCTTCAACTAGACCCAACTAATGACTTTGTGTATCTGAAAGGATCCAGACTGCTCGAAACCAGCTATGCACCTTTGCATGTGGAGAATCCATTAAATATGGCATGGCTGATTGCCAGAGATGTTGGTGAACATCCTGCTTGTCTACAGAGCAAAGAAGCATAAAAAAAAAGGCACATTTATTATTTTGTTTTAAAATTTTAAAATACTCAAAGACAAAGAGGCAGCATTGGTCCTTAGCATAGAAATATTTTAGAAACAAGACTGTGAAGGAAAATTATTCTCATGTAGGTAAGGACAGGAAGAGATTCTTGCAATATGCCAGTTAAATGCCATTGACAAGACAGTTCAAAGATTTAAAGGAGAGCTGTGTATTCAGGAAGGGGCGTAGGCAGCTGAACACAATAAAACTTAGAAGTGCCTTAGAAATAGGACTAAGTGATTAGTTCAGTCAACCTAGCCTGGCTGGAAGACTAAGACCACACAAAGGGATGTTTGTCTGAGATTCAAGCTAAAATTCCTCACTTACAGTAACAACAAAAGGCAACACRTTAGTTTAAGGGAGGCAGTACTGTCACCTTCCATGTAGAGCGAACGTTTCTAAACAACCAACAAGATGTAACTGAGCAGGATTCACACCCTGATGGCAAGCAACAGATCAAATTATCAAACCCTAAAAAGAAGGAGAGAAGAAATCTTTAGGCTATTTAGGACGGACAGGCCAGGAAGACAGGGTGGTGGAGTTGCTTTTTAYGTGAGAGAGCAACTGAAATGTATGGAACTCAGCATAGGGGAGGACAAAGCACGAGTCAAGAGCCTGTAGTTGAGGCTGTAGTTTGTAGTTTGTTCATCAGTGACTTGGATGAGGGCACAGAGYGCACCCTGAGCAAGTTTGCAGACGATACAAAACTGGGTGGAGTGGCTGACACTCCAGAGGGCTGTGCTGCCATTCAGAGGGACCTGGATAGACTGGAGAGGYAGGCAGAGAGGAACCTCTGTTTAAGGGGCTGGAGCATCCATCTTACGAAGAAAGATTAAGTTGGTTCAGCCTGTTTAGCCTGGAGAAGACCGAGATCTGATCAATATGCATAAGTATCTGAGGGGAGAATGTAGGCAGGATGGGGTCAAACTCTTCTCAGTGGTGGACAGAGATAGGAAAAGGGGCAATGGGTACAAGCTGAAACACCAGAAGGTCCATCTCCACGTGAGGAAGAACTTTTTGCTGTGAGAGTGACAGAATCCTGAACAGGCTGTCCAGGGAGGTTGTGGAGTCTCCTTTTCYRGAAATCTTTAAAACCCACCTTGATGAGACCCTGCACCACGTGCTTTAGGTGACCCTGCTTGAGCAGGGGGCTTGGACTAGATGATCTCTAGGGATCCATTCCAACCTCAATCATTCTGTGGTTCTGTGAAATTAAGGAATCTTTCAGAAAACAAACAAAAACCCCATACCTGAAGACTATGTTTAAATATGCCTTATTTTAGTATTTTCGAATGAGATCTGAAAATCATTGGGGAGAATCCACCTGTGCACGCACAGAAYAGTATTTCTTCAGCAACATCAAAACCACCAGTGGATTGCAGCACTGGCTCTACTAAGTCTAAAGAGTCATCTGTCTAACAGTCTATGTCCTTTAGCAGTATCCAATACTTAGTGAAACAGAGAAGAGCATAATTAATCAGCTAAAATTACTAGGTTAAATGTGACTCAAAATAAGTTTTAAGGCAGTGCTAATACATTGCTTTAATAAAACTCCTTGTCTGTAATATGCACATCTCCACTGCACTGAATGCCTTCAGCTCAGGAGAGGCTGTGATATATTAGCAGTTAAAAATGCTGTTAACTATGAAGGCCCTGTAGCTTGCACTATTATACATTTTAGTGCATGGTTAGACTCTGTGACTCCTCCTTCTGGCTTCTGTGTTTCCTCCCTTTGGCTTTTGTGTTGAAATCATTTAAAAACCTTACAGCCTTCAGCACGCCCTACACTGCTCTCTCAATTTCCCACTCTCATATCMCTAGTACCTCGCCAGCCATTAACAGGTAAAACTCTGCAGAGGGAAGGGCCTCAGCATGGCAACACGGACACCAAGACGGCATGTGTCACTTCAAACAGCTTTCACCAGGAGACGATGTGACACCAACCACCTTTCACCCACTAAAGGTATCTGCATCTGGGACTCTATCTCTGATGAAAGCTAGGGAACAAATTTTCACAGCAGTACTGGCAGAAGTTTTAACATGGGTACAGATACACATGCACAAAATCATGCCTGACAGTAATTTGTGAGACAGTACATTTTTGTATTCACTTCTACGTCTCTACATACAAGCTATCCTTAGTCTATTGCCAGAAAAGGGTTTTTAAAATCCCATTAATCCCCAACAAAAGCAACAGTCTTTAAGTAAAGGACTTCTGAACTACATTCCTGATCAGAGAGAGGAAATTYCCACTTTTCCTGTATTTTTTGCCATGGGACTTGGGCAGGCATCTTCAAAAAATTTCACCTGGCATGAAATAAAAGGCCCCAGTATGTCACCATCCCCAGGGACTGGGTGAAATGTCTACTCTCCTCACTCGCTTTCACTCTCTCCCTCCTCTGTCACTCCCCTCAACCCCTCCCTGGCTCTTCTCTCAGCCTCCCCCTGCCCCAGACAGAGCAGCTAAAGACGTTAGCTGACAGACACAAAAGGCGGCAGAAATCAAATAAAAGGCAAACGCAGCAGCCGCAGGTCAGCCTTGTATAAATATTTATGCTGAAGGAAGGTTCAGTGCTTGAGTAATGACCTTGTGGCTGGTATTAATAGAGATAATGTGAGTCTGTAAAGACAGGCTGCCAGACAGAGGGAGAGTTTGGAGAGTTATAAATCTCTGCATCAGGCTGCATTGCTAGCTGACCTTTATGCTGCTCTCTCTCATGCCTTCCATCTTTCCTTCTTCCCTTCAATAAAAGAGAGATTGGTAGAGCACATTGCAAGGGGAGGAGCCCCAAAATCCAAATCAGTCACACTAGAGGATCTGAGTACAAGTTGGAGCGATGGATAGCAGGCACGTGCATTTCACCTACAAACCAAACCAGGGCTGCGCAGACTCTCCCCAAGAACACACCTGTTGCTCACAAGGCAGGAGAATTTACAAGAATTCACACAAGAATATTTACACTTTCCATGACTTCTTGTTGGTAAGCACGTCTATATGTACTACATTCATGTTTATATTTACTTACATGTGTGTAGACACTTATGTACCACATAAATACATGCTCACAAAAGTAATGCACATTCTGCCCATATAAAGAGGAGGACACCGAGAGGACAGCTGCAAAGAGTGGCTTTAATGAAAATGTAAAGTCACTCTGGAACAGCTCTAGCTTTCTTCTGAACTTCTACCACATACAGATCTACACAGGAGGGCTAAAGCTCCGAGTGGTTCACAGCAGCAGCAGAGTGCCCCAAACTTCACTGCAGAGAACTAAAGTAGCTAGGGACTCTTCACTGAAGTATTTTATGCAATGACAGCACCTGGGGACACAGGCCCTAGCACACAGCTCATGAGACTCAGAAACTGAGCCACTTCTCCTCTTAACAGTGGCAGACAACAAAGACAACATTAACAGAGAGCAGGCCCTGGTGCCAGGGCCCTGCTGCTGCAGAAACAGGCCGGCAGCAGTCAGTATAGATTGCTGCTCCTGCTCTTGCCCAATGTCAGTACTCACAGCTTGCATCAAACTTTCCTATCTTGATTTCAGAGATTGAACAAAACTGCATGAAACATTCCTGCAGCTGGACTGCAGTGATGAAAATTTAACTGCAACATGTAAAAGAAGCAAATTCAGAGTTGAGTTTTGCAGTAGCAGAAAAAGGAGGAGTAAGAGCCATGACAGAGGTTTGATCCCAGATACAGAACATTAACAGTCAGCATTGCCATTCTCATTCTGGGCTACTCCTACTGCCACTGAGGTTCTAGTGGAAATCTCCAAATGATTATAAATTGAGTGGGATTAAGCTCCAAAATAGCCACAAGAATTCCCTCTTGGGTGAGTATTACTAGGCTATTAGTCTCGAGTCCCTAAAAGATTAACCCTTCYGCTTTCATGTACCATGTGTGCTTTAGCAAGACATCCAGAAACACATCAGAAAATATCAGTATTCAAACTAGAATCTAGCGGTTAAAAGGTGGAGGAGAGAAATYAGTTATTTTGTGGTTTTCACCAGCTTTCTTCTGTAACACTTGAGTAAAATGAAAGAGAGAAACCACAGCAAATGTGCATAAAGCTCCATTTGGTAGGCACTTAGTCTTTAATAGAGATTTATGCCTCTCGGTATTTTTCTCTTGGAAAAAAAAAAAGCCAAGCTTATTAATATTTGATGTAAAAGCCTTTGGTAGAAACAGGGCAGAATCTTTTTAATTCAAGTAACTGGATGACAATTTTGTTTTTTTATTGCACATCACTCAGAGATGGACCTAGGTTCTGCTGGGTCAGATACAAAATAAGACATAAGAAGTCTCAAATGGGGATAGACCATGTAATGCTGCCAGAATCTGGCAGTTAAAAATCCTTAGGACTTATGAGTACTGAGATATCAAGAAACTGAACTGTGTAATGTCATTTTGAGGCCTATTAAATACAAGGTACCTTGAGAAAATGTTTCAAGATGAGGGCAGGATGAGGAGATCTACTGACCTGCTGAGAAAGACAACAAAAGGCAGGCAGAAAAGCRGACCTGACAATATATGGCTCTGTGAGGCCAGTCGTTAGACCAAGAATTAGTTTGGCACACAATTCCTATAAGAACATTCAAGTATAACTGCCAACAGTATTGACGACATTTTTGTCATCAACACCACAATCCACTCCATCATCATTTAACCCTGGTTCTATGGTATTTGCAATATGGGTATTTGTTTTGGTCTCTGCATTGACCACCTCTGGAATTCTTTTCTTGGCTTTCTGCTCATTTTATTCCTACAGTACACCAATTATTTTCTTCAGTGCTCCACTGCATACAAGCTTTTGGGAATATCTTAAGTTACCATGGCAAAGAGTGTTAATAAGTACAACCTAGAATACAAAAAGCTGTTGTGAAGTCTCTCTCTCTCTRTTTCGGCAGTCTTTTGGAGGACGGTATCAGAATCCCCAAAACAGTCTATTTCGTATTCCATTCTCCACAAGCTTCACTCAAACTTTTACATTAAAAACTAAAATCAATCCCCATAATCTTGTCCTTTCTAGAAGGATAATACATCACCAAATTCTTGATCTAAACTTCACTGGTTGAACCGTTTGGGATCCTAACCTTTTCCCCTACAAGGCATTAATTTCATGTATGACTTGTTTTGATTTTTGAGCTATGCTGTGACTTCCCTTCACGCCCAAACTTGCAAGATCTTCCCTAACATGTCCAGCCACTCCTAGGCCAGGGATTTTTCAAGATGTTATTACCTACATAAATGGCTGTGAAAAAAATGATTCTTTGGTTGGCATATAACATATGGTTACTGCCTAATCATCCCATTCATGGATAATTCATGATTAGATATTAACAAAACCAAGAACAAGCAGCAGTTGTAGGTTAAAGCTCTTAAATCATGGAACTAGACATGCCATACAAAAAGGAGAATGCATGATTTATTCAGGAGGGCAAATGYGGAGCCAGGCCACCACTGGGCAGCACAAAGCATCCCCACTTCAAGAAACTAAGCTTGTCAATCAGTTGCAACACGCCGAAGTAAATGCCTGCTTAACAAGCTAGAGTGCAGTTTTAGAAGATGATAAACATTTGTGCCTTAATTCTGCCTCTTCTGAATAGGTCTGCCCAGAGGAGACCAGGATTGCAAYGAGAAATAAATAAACAAACAAACAAACAGAGCTGCCATTGCCCCAAGTCAGCTTAGCTGAGTGGCCTGATACACTAGTACATCTTAATGGACAGTTTGGGGACTATACACTTAGAAGCACTACTTACATTTTTCATCTGAAGGAGAGACAGGTGTCATCAGTAATGGCTGCTACACAGCATATGCACGCAGCAGGAAGACAGGAACACATCATAAAAAGAAACATCAGTGGGCCTACCTTGTCACCTCCACACATCAAAACTCTCCCATCAACACTGATCCGCTATATAAATAATTTCAAGCTCATTGCAACAGAGATAGGAAAGATATCCCACAACAAAACATCAGCCCCTTATATTATACAGTATCTTATGCAAACTGGAAGAGCTCCAAGTAGAGGAATTTAAGGAGCTCAACTCCAAAACCCTCTCAAAGCTTGAGATAAGACTGTCACTCTGAAAAATGTGTGCACGAATTATTCTGTACYTAATTCAAGTCAGGATGTGAACAGCAGAATGGGCTCTCCTGAGTCCACTTCATCATTTCTGAACCATGCTTTTATTTGGACATGCAAGTGTTATTCATTCTTTGGACAGAAATTTGTTCAAATAATGCTGAGGCACTTTCTCTCCTGCATAGCTATTTGCAGAAGGACAATTCCTCAAGAAAAACAAACAAACAAAAAGAACTTGAAGACAAATAAATGTTTCTCCAACAAGTTTAGGTAACTGCTAGCTATTCCAGAAAAAAAAAAAAACTTTCTTCCCCCCCCCCCCATAAAATTCGATGAACACCATAGTATTTCAGTGACTACTGAGTCACTTAGTATTTGTGTGACCCACAGCAGAAAATGAACACATGCACAAAGTCTCCCCAGCAAATAAGCAAAGACAAACCAGGAGCAAACTGTACAAGGACAGCCCAATAGGCAGAAATGACTCCAATAAAGTGGTTGCRGAGCTATTTTGAACAATGAATACATTGCTAAAATATGAGGTCTACTTGTGCATAATTCATGGACAGAAACAAGCACTAAATCCATTGGATAAATTGTGGACTATGAATCGTTTGCTCTGCTCTAATTATAATTCCATTTCAGTCTACTAATGGTACCATAAACCATTTGAGTTTCACCCTTGTGGTTTATTGCCTCATTAGCTCTCCTTTGAAGTAATTAATGCTTTGTCAATTTACCTGAATTGAGTTCCCATGGTGGCTATGGGTCATATCCAACCAGCTTTAGGCACCCAGCAAGACCTGGSACTCATGCTCAAGTGGAAGACTTCAAGTTTTTTGAGGAGGAGTCTATTTTCTTGTCCATACAACACCAAACAGAACAGGCCTTACCTAYACCACTTAGTTCAATTTCTAAATGCTACAATAACACACATTTCAACCTGGATATGAATAAGTGCGTTTATAGGACAATGAAGTCAGGATTAATTACTGCGGAAGTCTGTTTCTCTCTCTCTTTTTTTTTTTTTCTCCTCCAATCTTTGAACCAATTCTTTGCAGTGATACAATCGTTTTTTTTCTCATAAACTCTCTCATGTACACAACGGTCACTAGGTTTGGATTGGTTAGTCTGAAGTTAATGCCATAAGCTCAGCCTCATTGGAAAAAAAAAAATCTCTTTCCTCATTCCTTTTTTTTACTCATGCTAGCCACAGAATTTCCTATTCTGCCTGATAAAGAGGGGAATCCCACGCTTGGGCACAAACTATGCTTTTGAAAGCTTAGCAAGCCCTACCACTGGATTCAAACTGGACCACACGTGAGAAATTCAATAAACATCATTTGTCAGAAGCCTTTGTCGGCTCACAGCTGTATTTATTTATAGGCTCACTTGTTATTTATAGGCCCTTGTGCTCTATATAAAAGCTTTGTAAAGGAATAGTGGTGGTGATGCAGGGGGAAGGGAAGGCCAAGTATTTTACTGCTTTTACCAACATCGTAGTAATTCTTTCTAACGAGAACAAACAGCTGAGTATCTACTTCACTTTCCAATCCCTTCATGCGGCCAATAGGGCCACAAGGAACAGTCATACTACTCTTAATTTAGTTACAAAAAGCGTTTTAAGAACTACACTGATTTAAGAGTTTTCCAAATTCRACATGCTGTGGACTCTTGCTAACAGTAAACAATCTCTGCAGATGTTACCTACCACAGGATCTTCTCATTAAACATATAGGAACTTGAATCACAACCATCTCTCTTGCGACTGGGGTTACTAACCCTTCCCTCAGGCAATATGAAGTCTGCAAAGCTCAACTGAGTTCTTCCTAATGTGATGAAGTAGCAGAGCTGTATGTCTCCTTATTACCTGTTTCAGATCAGCTCCTTGGATTCAGGATTTCATATGCACTGTCAATGGATCTCATCCAGATGTTGAGAGGCACTATTCCTCTCACTTCCAGAATCATTTAATTGCTTCCTTATACATCCTTGCATGTTTATAATGCCTCCTATAGATTAAAATCACAGGACAATTCAAGCCTACCGAATCTGCTAAATGGAACTGACACTACTCAAACCAGTGCACTCTGAACTTTAGAATTAAATTACCTATTCCTTTGATCTGAGGGTTGCAGTCTCCCTGTTAAGGATATGTAGAACTGAAATCAAGATGAAAACTCTGAGTTTCAAGATCAAAGACATTCTCTTTTAGTTTTTAAAAGCTGTTTTAAAGACAGACGAGTGTCTAGCTCTGTTGAAGGGTTTGGTTTCGCTTATTTTTAGTGARGGGACTGGAGTATTAATTGTGAAATAGAAATAGCACTTCAAAAGTTATAAATTCACAAGAGAATAATAGCTGGTAAGGAAAGCAGGTAAGAAATGAGGATCTAAACATACAGCGTAGTTTTCACTGAGGTCCTGTTGAATACATTCACTTTTCTTTTGGACTCAGATCGGCTACAGTGGATCAGATCAAGCAGACACGATTAGTATGTTTCAAGCAAGTTGAGATATAAAAGAGAGCAGACAGAGTTCAAGCCTGAAAAAGGCGCAAATAAATATATCCCGTGCTATTTGGCTTATTAGAAATTTACATGACAACTAGCAATTTACATGATGTATTGTCTTTGAGAAGGAAACAAAGGATTCTGCCCGAGTTTTTAAATCCATTCTGAACACAAAAAAAAAAAAAAAAAAAAAAAAAAAAAAAAAAAAAAAGAGGCTTGGTGATATTCAAAGAAGAGTTCTCAGTCTACCCCAGCGATTTTCTGATTTTTTCTGATGCAGCCTGACAAGAAGGGTAGAGAGGTGTTGAAAAGCGTCCCATTCAAAGAGCACAAATATAGGTACTAAGTATTATACTCTACAGTGTAGAGTACAGAGTAAACTATATTACACTTTACAAAAGAAACCACTTCCAAAATCTCGAGAAGATTGCTTCTGAACAGCAAGTAGTTTTGGAAAGGCAACCTATACAACAATTCAGATCAATTGGTAATGTTTTGGAATGAAAGGATTACTAAACATTGCATGGAAAAAATCTGACTCTTGACAAAAAGAGGATTTTTAAATATGTGCAAGCACAAAAAAGGAGATATTATTAGAGGGTGAAGCTTCAAATATTAACATCTTTCAGTCTTAATGATGCATAGATTAATATTTTAATTTTAATATTGTATTTTAAAAATAATTATACATATACAAGAGAGATTTTCCCAAATCTTCTCTGTAAAATCTTACCACAAAAGAGGTTAAGAAACATTAGAAATTGCTTGTATTCAGTATTTAAACCTGTGCAGAGAACGCTTTACATTTCTTCATCAAAGAGTTGGATTCATAATACAAATCAACATAGCCTTATTATAGCTCCATTCACATGGAGCCTGCTAAGGAACTGACCTATTAATCAAAAAATAAAACCATTTGGATTTCCCACTTCTGATTTTGTAATTGCTCAAGAATGGGTGAAAAGAAAACAACCACATAATTGCTACTCCATCACAAAGTGACAGTTAAACCTTAACCTAAGCCCAAGGTGTTAAAACTTAGATGTGCCCATCCTTATGTTCATTTACTGAACGTAAAAGCTACAGCAAGAAGTATATTCTGAAGGAGAGAACCTCTAGTTTAAGATATGCTCCACAATCTCTGCACTTTATAGCATCAGTGAGAAAGCAACAAATATCCTGCATGGTAGCTATACCCAAATATCTTGTTAGAGCAATAAAGGAATACCAGTGCCATAGAAAACAAAAATCTCTTTCTCTCGTCAACAGATTTATTTCTTCTGTCTACTCACACTATAAAATATCGTTGCCTTGCCTGTGGATTCTTCCCATTTGAAAAGTCGTTGAATATYCTTGAAGGAGATGCTGAATGCCTTCATGGAGGAAAATTTGGAAAAGAGATCGTGGTTACAAGCACCCTAACAAAAAAAACTGGAGTTACTCTCAGTGAGGACCACACTTATCTGAGCTACAAGTGGATAACATCAAATGAGCTGCTCCTGTGAGCCAGACTCAGGTGCCAGGTCCATGCAGAGCAACTGCACTGAGGCAGCTGGCAACAATCCAGACGTAATCTAATGGGCTAAGATCACAGCCCAGTCTTCTGCTAAGAACCTGCTTAGGCTTATTTCATATACACCCTGTTGAATCACAATTACACCTGACTGCCATTCCATTCCTATTGAACAAATTTCCATGGAAATGGGATCTTTGATCCTCCAGGATTATAGATCTCTCTATGGCTAAAATATGTTAAACCTCATTCTTCTGGAAAGGCAGTGGCAGTTCCAGCACTCTCCAATGCCTGGATCTGTTGGCAGAAATTGGCAGCGACACACAAACATTCTTTGGAGGGGATGGGGAGGATAAGAGCACTGTTTGAAGAAATATTGGCTGGTAAACCCTCATGTTATTTTTGGCAAGTAAGCATTTGCCTGAAACAAAAGGCTTAAGCAGGCTCTCCTGGAGCAGTATGGCCTGTGATATTACATGGAAGAGAAAAATCAGGCAGCCTTGGTATGTTTGTTCAATGTTGGGAAGGCCTCATTTTACAATGACTGATTTCTGGGCTCACAAACAGCATGATATACAGCTCTGTGTGAGGAGTTACAAAGCTAATCATACGTTGCCTCAATAAATTATTGCATCCAAAGCATCTGCAGGTATGTCAAACAAAAAGGCAATAACTGAACTGACACAGCCTTACAAACACAGCTATCCCAATGCAATATCCCCATTTCCACAGGCTGCTACAGATGCCATGCAATATCTACATTGTCCTTATAGAAGTTTTCTTCCCAAACCCAACTGGGCAGTGCAAGTACAGAGCTCTTCACTACAGCCTTCCAGCAGCTTCTCAGCATGATCCTTTATACAGAGTTAAGCAGAGACTTAAAGCTGCCCCTTTCCATTCTGCCTTAAATTACAGAGGCCTGTTTGCAAAATTCACCATTCCAGGAATTTAAACTAAATCACAGCCTCAAAAGAAAGAAATGAAGTGAGGAGAAAGCAAACAAATAAACAAAACAGTAACTTCATATTCTAAAAAGAGCAAAGTAGAGGGTATTTCATTTGAGTTCTGGTTTCCTAACCATTGTAATACTTAGGGAATGCACTTTCAGACTCTTCTTTATACCTCAAAAACTAGAATARTAAAATAAAATAATCATAAGATTTAATGAAATTCCAGGATAGAACACACCCCAAATACTGAAAGATTTGATAACAAAATGGCCAATGTGAATCTATYACCTTTCCTTGTCAAGCCATGACAGCAGCTCATGTGGACTACTATTTGTTCTACATGCCTTGCAGGGTAATTAAATCATCCATTTTGCAGGCTGAACACTGCATGAAGCTACATATAAGATTCACAACAATTTTATTTCTTTCTCATTTAGACCAATGGTAAGAGAGGGAGAGGAAAGAATGGGGAACAGCAACACGAGATGCACAGGAAATAAAAGCAGTAACACAGATAGTGTTTCAAGTTTCTACCAGGAGCTGGTATCCATACTCTTAACTTTAAGGGAATTAATTGGTTTAGCTTAGGAAGTGAAAGACAATTCTTCAGTGGGCATTATAATAGCAAAAAAGTCAGAATACAAGAGCTCAACATGAATTGTAAATTTAAGCAATTGGCAGCTGCCAATGTGTTTTTTTAACGTCCAACAATGAAGTAACCACTGTTTGGAGTCTTCTTTTAAAGACAGCAGTTGTTAGTCATCAGTATATTTAATTTGTTTGAGCTTGTTTACCTGTCAAACAACACTATTTTCTGAAGTGTGTGTGTAGGCAGACAGCAGAGACCTACAGAATACCAACATGCTTGTTATACAGAACACCAGATGCTGTCACCAATTATGTTGACATGAGCACTCCTTTCTGAAACTGCTTGCCCTGCRCTAATCACACCTGAGGACTCCAATACTTGTTTGCTGGCCCTATTTCAACTCTCGCGTTTCACTGAAAAGTAACAACAAAAAGTTCATTTAAACAGGTAGAATAATTCAATGGGAAAGAACAGGGGAAGGGAAAAACAATCAACAATATTTTSTTTTGAAGCAAAACATTCTTAACAGGAAAGCAAAATTAATTCAAGGGTAAAAAACAAACAAAACTCTCAAACTGACAGTTTTGTACCTCGGATTCAACTGACTTTCCTGAATCACAGTAGAAAACTTACACTTCCAAAGGACAGACATTTTGTCCTCACTATCCRAATAAGTAAATGTAGTCTTTGTCCCGAGCATTGGTGGGAGCTATTTCTGACAAATTGTGGTAGTTTGCACAATTCATTGAATCCAAGTGATTCCAATCTGTCACAAGAATTGCTTGTAATGCTTCATAGCACCACAAATTTCATCCAGTCCTAGAAATTAAGCTGTAGTGCAAAAAAGCTACCATGTGCAATCAAAGTTGTGATATATCAAAATGCAGGCTTTGTGAAAGACACTACAAACAATACTAGGATAGCCACATCAAAGGGGAAAGAAAGAACACAGAGAAGGTCTATGTTAAAAACGTCCTGGAAAAGAGAAATCATGAACATCCTGCACTGAGGAGTCACACATATTCTAATATATATAAAAAGGTATGTATCGAAAACCACTTGTGTATTCTGCACCACACAGCACAGAGCACTTTGATTTGTTGTACTTGCAGCCATTATCAGTATTATTATTAAAAAAACATACTGAYACATCATTTCTTCCTTGTCAGCACCATACTTTTAAGCTAGCACTTGCTGCAGGAAGAAAGCAGATGAAAGACCTCATTTACCACCATGTCAAGCCTGTCTCTCATACAAGTTTTGGCAAAGGCTTCTTAACAAAGTGCTTGGGGAAGCTGATCCTGCAACAGAATAAACTTGCAACCAGTTAATGTCATAAAGCCTCAAGTTAGAGGCCTCCTTGTCTAAAAAGCTTAAGTTCATTTTGGTTGAAGGGAAGATATAAGTGTATGTTTTCAAAAGTTGCAAGGTAATTATAAGTCCTAAATTTGTTTTGAATTCATCAGCTTTCACCATGCATGCCACTTCCTCATATCTATCTTCTCCCCAAAGCTAGCCACACTGTTGCTTACTATTATTAAACTCAAGTGCTTCTAGACAATGATTTGCAAGCACTCTCTCTTTCCTAGTCTATTTTTTAAAAGCAGTAGAGAGGATCCTGACCAAAGATACTTCACCGAGTACGAAGAGAGAAGAGTGAGATGGTCATTCTTTCCCAGGAAAAGATATGGCAAGTTCTGGGAAATATGACCTAACTACTAAACAGTGAGTGAAGACAGAATAATTCTCCTAGGTGAAGCATCACCAGCGTTGTAGAATCTTACAGCAGATGCCTCAGAATCAGAAGCCAAAAGTTGGAAGACTATTAGGTGCCAATTCATCTTCTTCAGTGCCAGCACAATGAATGTTAGAGGTACGCTTCATATGGGTTCCACAAATCAAAGATCTAGCACCATCACCATCCACCTTTCTTTGTCCATATCTCAGCTTCTGCCAACTCTCTATTGGCACATCTCCTTCCGACAAGAGAAACATGTTGACCTTCCTTATGTCATAATTTCACAGAGTGGAATATCATACTGTCACAGAGACTGTATTAATTTCACATGTCTGGAAATCTATGAATCACAGGAATCATCATTCATCATGCAGTTTGTAGCAATTACCTGAGTAAAAGAACCTTTGGGGCCTCACGTGAGGTAAACTTTTCCTTATGAAACTCTCAAGATAATCCCTTACACAAACATTGGAGCAGGCTGGCTGCTTTGTAAGGATCAGGCCCTTAGAGTAGTGCAGAGGAAGCTGTCTCTTGGGTCACTGGARGTGGTTCTGCCACTGTTAAAAGAAATGAGGGAGTAACACGAAACCTGGGCTCTTGGCAAGCCTCAGCTTTAACTTCTGCTAGGGTGTTTGCTATGCCAGAGGCAAGGTGGAGATCACACTATTTCCTTACCTTGCAGGGGTGCTGGGCTAGTTAGTTAATGTCTTCATCACATAAAGTAAATGCTGACTATTATTATTGGCACATTATGTATTACCAACTCCCTCTGCTCAGTAGGATAGGCAACACTAAGTGGAAAATTGCAAATGTAACAGCTAACAAGCTTATCCACTTTACAAGTTACTTCACTGTTTTCTTTTCAGCTGTCAAACTGCTTCATAAAAAGCCACCCTCCCCCTCAATAATTTGGTTTTGTTTGCTTTCTAACCTGGAAAYGGGTGCCTCTTGTTTTTATTTCATTTCCAAGCCTAGTTTCAGAAAAAAAATATAATTACAGAAAATCCTTTAATTACTGGATCTAATTTTCACTTGAACTGACCGTTCCTTTCTTATGATACCAACAACTTCCCAAACTYAATGAAATTAATGGGATTACACTTTCTACAGAAGAAAGAGCAGGGCTGACATATGATAGAATATACAACTAGACAAGAAAAATGTGCTTACAGGATAGATATGTAGTCACTGGATCTGTAATATATGAAATAGCTTTTCAGAGGAACCCAGTCTCCACTTAGGCTTCAAAATAAGTGGCTAGGTTTTCAAAATTCCCTAGCTTCCATCACGCTGAGCAATTTTGATTATTTGGCCATAAAAATGTCTCAATGAGAACTGCTGGGTGCCAAGCAGTTTTGGAAATCTGGGCTCAATTGTGGTCTCTGACCATTTAAAAAGCTAGCTCTACACGTAAATAGGGGCCTGCCTAAAGCAATGGGAGAGAGGTTTCTATCCCATGCAGGAAACATGTATACATCTCACAAAATACGTACATTTTCTCAGTTTCCATGAAATGCACTCTAATCTACATCAATCTCTTCCTCTTGCATATCATCGTGTAAACAGACATAATCACATTCCTAACTTTTCTACTGAAATAAAAACAATCCTCCTCATTAAGGTAAAAATGTGTTGTATATACTTTCTGCTTTGATCTACAGKCTCTCAGGAAAATACGATGATGCTTGCTAATAATATTCCATCTTCAGCTAAATGATGCAGGATGGTGCCAGCAGAGGATAAACTTAATTATCATGACAGGAGCAGCCATAAAGCCAATAACAGCTTGATTCTGATGGACAGAATCCATCACACGTCTGGAAGCGAAACTGTCTTCCTAACCCCMCTGGACAAGCAAATCCACAAAAAAGAAATCGTATGATTGGAAACAATGCTCATGCATTTGGCTACCTCCCACTGTAAGTTCCAGGAAACACACTACAATCTGCTTCTAAATACCATCCATGGATTTTACAACATGCTGCTGTTTGGAGGATATATTCCTCATTCACATCCTCACCTAGGATCGTGCTTCCTAGCACTTCTGCAAAACTGGGAGAACAGTTCTGATCAGGAGCTTCTGTTGTGGAAGACTAATAATATGCTATATACAGAAAAACAGAATTTACTATATATATGTGGCGTGTGTGTGCATACATATTTATATATTATGCATATATAAAAAAGTATATGTGCATATATATAGCATATAGACCAGCATACAGTATCTAAACACACACACACAGGCCCATATAAGTGTATGAGTGTGCAATGCATACTACATACTAACTTCAGTAAAGCAGTATTTGTCAACAAAGTCACTTCAGCACATTTGCAAACTCTTGGGCCCTTTCTGCACAAACACATCTGACAGCTCTTTCTGTGTACAAGTGTTTGGTCTGTCAGCAAATGTGTGGCCTCACTGAGCGCCTTCTGGCATTCGAGTCACATAATCAAAGAACAGAAGTAGCATCGTGCAATCTAGAAGACCAATTGCATAAAATCCATGAGTACTAAAGGAAAAAAGTCTTAGAGAATTGTTCAGGAATAATCCACTTGCTGAGATATGTTCATAGGAAACATTTTTTGAATATTTTTTCAGTGACAGGTATAACTGTGTTCATGACTATGGAATAATCAGACAAAAAGCTGACATCATTATCGCATCTTTTTTTTTGTTCACAAATATTTTTTTCAGTTCAATTTGCAGCTGCATTACAATAACACACACAGCTCCAAAAGGAAACAGATACAAAGAGATTCAGAAAGTTGCAAAGTAAACAGCCAGAAGGACTTCATGAAGAGGATACTTTCTAATCCTACCTGCCAGATACTTTTATTCTGTAGAAAAAGCAGTTTAAACTGCTTAGTGTCCCAAGGGACTTCACAGCTTTGTACAGATATTACTGAGYTCAATGGACAGGCCAGAATCACAGAGAAGTCAAATGCTCCACACAGACATAGCTTCATTAAACRTTAAATTAAACTGTCATTAACTAGAAAAGCATCAGTTAGTAATTTAATGAGAAAGATGGACACACAGAAAAGTAGGTAAAACAGGAAGACATACAGAAAAAGCATGAGGGGGTAAAGAAAGGAAGACTGGCATAAAACATTTTCTTCAATTGCTTTCCATGCTCTTTAGAAGGAAATAAACAATTCAATCAAATAACATTTGAACAAAGAGTATATTTTTGTTCCAATAAATGCTTAATTTCCCTCAAATCTGGATGGCAATGCTTCCTCTTTCAAGAGTGCCTCCTTTCATTCATAATAGTTAATCCCCTCATTTTTTGGTGACTCTTGTCTTTGAAAAAAAAAATCAGGAAAAGGTAAAAGCTTTTTGTTTCTTATTTTGCTTCCACGACTGTTCTCTGATATCCTATGGGCAGCATATTYGTATTTGTCAAAAGATTTCTAACAATCGCAATTTAAAATTGCTGATACTGGGTAAAAATGCAACTTTTACTAATGTAGCTGTTTGTAAATTAGAACAATGAAACTTCTGTTGTGAAAGCTTTGCCAAGGTTTATTTGTTACCCTTCTTTCCACTCTTTAAGCCCCAACCTCTCCTCCTCTTCTGGTGCTTAAGAAATTAAGTGGCTGTTTTGTTCCTCAGTGTAGTAGCTTGTAACATAAATGGATGAGATAGTAAAGATTATGCCCCTTAGGCCTTTGCAACCCAAAATTATTATTTTTTTTCTTTTCTGACTGTATAAACCAAGCATTTTTTCAAAGCACAATTGTTTTTAAGCTACATCAGACTCCTCCGGTCCATATCAGTTAGAAAATRACACTCAAAAGCCAAAAGAGGATTGGTTCATTCCCACTCACCAGCTTTTAACTAAGGCGTGGAAGCAGTTTTAAGCTCAATGGGCAATGCATTCAGATGTTTTTTTTTCTGAAACTAAACTGTTCACACTGATGTCCACTGGAYAGAAGGGGCTATATGCACAGAGCGACACTGCAGCGAGCTTGAGTGTGCTCCACAGTCTATGGCAGACACGTGTAGTCAGCCTTGTACACTCAGAACATGTTAGACTTGCTATTTCTGCTCAGATCAACTAAGCAGCGCAGCACATCCTACATTTGAGTAAAGTGCAGCAGCTGCATGTCGTGTACCCGCGAACATTCAGCAATCCCTGCAGAACTAGAGCTCCAGCTAAGCTGTTGAATGTCAGGAAATCCTGGACAAAAAGACAAAGCATACAAGCCTCTTTTTTTTTATTTATAAACAAAATTTCTAGTCAAATCCAGATATATAACAGCCTACGTCTATACGCCATAGTTACAAGCTACATGTTATAAATTATCCCCATTTCAATTAAAAAAAAAAAAATAAAGCGCTTTGCAACACAGGATTTAATAACCTTTGTATACAGAATTGTTTTTTTTCAAAGATAAGGATATTTGCATTCTGTTCCATTTTGCAAAAAAAGGCCAGATTTTTAGGATAGCTCAGCCCTCACAGCCTCCAAAATAACTAGAAAGATTTTACATATGAGCTAAACCCATCTGATGCATACGGGACAGAGAGACTATTTTGAATCCTTATTTATTTGCCTATGTGGGAACTGAAGCTTTCAGAGAGTCTGCTCTCCTGACACTGGATGGCAGGCAGAAAGCTGCTTTTGTTTTGGTCTAAGAATAAAACAATTTCTTTTAAATTAGGCCTGGCTACAACTAGCSTAGCTGCCAAATTTTACTAGATCAGAATTCTCATGATAATTCRTCAGTACGGACTCATTTTACAAAGKGATTATTAGCAGAGATTACCTCTTTCCATTTCCTTGCAACTCTTAGCTCCAGATTGCATTGCAAGTTCCATAAAAGGGAAAGGATTGGAAAATAGGTTTCTGAACTTTCTGTGCTCTCGCAGTGCCTCCTGAACTAGTGGCTGTATTTTAGTAGTCGCAGAAGTTACCTGATATAATTCCCTACTCTAAGCATAGTGGCTCCAGTACCTTCCCAAAAATTCTCAGAAAAATTCTGAGAAAGCAAAAGCCTGTCAGCAGCTTSAGAGCCTTGAGCCAAGAGCGCTGGAGCTCCATAACACCTTCCATACTGCGAAGATCTACTGATAAGGGAAAACTTCCACTCCTGCTCCCGGCACTAAGCACCCTACACATTTCCAGTTGATTTTTAGAAAGATGAGAGGACAGCAGAAAATGGCACAGAGAAAGGATTTCTCTGGTTTCCACCTGGTGCCTTTACCATTTAYCACTAACTTTTCACATATACAGACTACCAACTGCTGCTGGTCTCACCGTACTCCCTCTCAGTCATTTTGTTTATAGTCTTCTCTATTCTAGCCAATTCCCACTGGCATAGCCTGGGAGAAAGGTGCATAAAACTGTTATTGAAAAAAATTACAAACTTCKTATTACAAACACATATGACACAGCCAACTTTTTAAAAAACTTACAAGGGCTAATCACAATAGTAGGTTTTACTTTTTGTTTGCACTTAAGCACAGCCACCTTTAAATCACCAGAAAAAATCAAAAGCTCAGAAAAGTGATATTCCAAATACAAAAATGCCCTTTTGTTTTGTCTCATTTCATTTAATTTGGTTTCATTTTTATGCTAAGAAAAGAAGAAATGCATTTATCCTTTCAACATCTTCTTTCATTCCAGATATGCCAAGTTAGAACAATAATACTGAAAATAGTCGTCCTCTTTYTAAACATATAGTATTAATTCTTATTAATAATAAATGCTATGGAATTATATACAATATTAAATTAGAGGCTCACTATGGGCACAAAAGAGAATATGCTATATTTACACATAGATAATGCTGACAAGCAACAAGAAAAAACAAAGWTATTTTCAGTGTCTATAGAAGACAAAAACTGTGGAGGTGTGTGTACAGGATTGTATACAGCTGCATAAAATCTGTAGAAGTAACCAGTACCATTCAAGTGCCCCTTAGCATCATCCTCAAGAGACCTTTCAGAGCGTTTTTCAAATTCTTCATGACATCTGAGTTCTACTGTCCAAAACACAATCTATTCCAAAACCACTACTAACTTTTCAGAATTTGATCATTAAGGTATTCATACAAATGCGGTATATAATACTCTGGATTTCAGACACTCATCTTAGCGTGCACATTTCTCAATTTAGTTTTTGTAAAGTACGCAATGATAAGAACAGTTTAATCTTAGAAATATTCCATGTAATCTCACAAAAACAGAAAAAAATATAAAAGAACAAAGATTTTGATCACAGGAGAAAAATTAATAAAGAGTATSTCTCAAAATCTTCTGTTTCTATTACAGCAAGTGTTACAAAATATCCTGGTTCTGCTGCTTTTCATCACACAGTATTTCTAAGCAGGAATGTGATGCATGAATTTGCTTTTAATCAGCAAAACATCTATCTACATAAACATGAAAGTATTTTGTTAAAAAAAAAAAAAACTGAATTCACCCTAAACATCTATTAAAACATTTTCAAATACATTTGCACATTTAGGACCCTATCTTGCATCAATTCTATCTAATGAGAACAACTTTATGTTCACGTAGTAGCTAGCTGCTAGCAGAGAATTAGGATGGATTTTTAGTATTTATTTATTTGCATCTATTTTTGCACATTGCAAACACTGATGCGACTTCTGAATTCAATTTCCTCTCTGTCACTTGCTTTTAACCTTAGACAGAAAGGAATATGAGCTCTTCTCTCTTACATACTTTCGTGATTTGAGATACATGGAGGCACAGGATCTGTTTAATAGGAAATTATTTCCTAATATTTTCTTCCTTATTTAAATTTCATTTTTTTTTAATTTTTTTTCTCTAGCATTTTTTAGATCCCAAGATAAAAAGTTAAAAAAACCGCTTTATTTGCGTTGTAAGACAATCCACCAAATAAAGCATGGATCACTGGGAGACTTCCTTCAATGAAAGGTCCAGTTTAACTGGTTCGCTTTTAATTTAATGAATGGCTCTTTCCCTCAGACAAGGAGAAACAGCCACAGACGTTYACAAAGACACAAAAGCCAACGCTGGCTGTTTTATTTTAGTTTCTTTTCTTAAAACATTTGTTTTTAACTTGAAATGTTTAAGGTAGAACTTGCAGATAGCAAATCCTTTCCTTACAGAAACAAAAGTGTTTACATAGTCCATGATAAATAAGCCCTAATTAAATGTATCCAACAACTATCGYTCTTTTCTTCATTTATTATATTCAGAACCCAAGATGATGTTTGACTGACATTGAAAATTAAATCTTTAAATCTTTATTTTTATCTTCAGAAATCTATTATTTCTGCTGTATGCAGACACTTATAACTTCAGTACAATTTTCCGTCCTGTTTGAAAGTATTTTGACATAAAACATAACCATTTTATGCCATCAATTGTTGCCTCTAGTTTACTTCAACTGGCAATTACTGGTATTTCTGCAAAAAATTATTTCCTCTTTTTCTCCTCCTACAACATTAAAATGTAAACAGCTCAAAGAGCATTACTAAAAGAAAAAAAGAGAGAGAGAGAAAAAAAAACAAGCTATCTAATATAGTCCAGAATTTGTTATTGCTTTTACAGAGGTTACAGGGAAAAGAAGGAAAAATTCATATTTTGTTTTCTGCCTTTCTAGTGGTTTGTGCTTGTTGTAGAAATAAAGTATTACAAATAAAAACCAGAGAAAGAGGGGGGAAAAGCTCGTTTAGTTTCCCCTTTTCATTTCCTTTGCTGGAATAGGGGTTTGGAACATCTGAGGACAAAAGGGATTTCAAAGTTGGATTTTTTTTTCTTTTTTTCTTTTTTTTTCGTTTAAATGAGTCCTTAAACTCGTCCCAGGTTTGGCGGGAGTTTGTGGTGTCACAGTGCCCCCTGGAGCTCGGMTGCGACAGCTCGGCCTCCTCACACTCACCCTCTTTATTCCCTACCACCACTTTTCCCTTTTTTTTTTTTTTTAAGCGACTCTCGAGATGGAGAGGGAAAGGGAAACATCCACACACTCTCAAAACCTTTGCGGCTCAGGGCTCGGCGGGAGAGAAGAGAGCGTAAGAATAACTTCCTAGTTATTTCAGAGAGTTAAAGGAAAACTCATTCACTTTCCCCCCTTAAACCCACTTTAGTTGAGGTCTGACCTTCTGCTTCCAGAAGACTTTAATCTTCTATGCGACTTCTATGCTACTTCTAGAAGACTTTAATCTTCTATGCGACTAAATTGCTTGGGGAGGGAGTGCTTGTGTGTGAGAACTGTCCAGAATTGTTTAAGTATCTGATCTTTTTCTGATAGCTTAACCATTATTATTACAAGCTTATGAGATTTTTTTAAGCTCTCCGTTCATAAGGCAATTAAATAGTATCAATACACTCGAGCAGGCAAAGCAGGCAAAGGGTTATTACAAGGCYTGATTTTAGTTTAGTTTCAAAGCAGTGACAGACAGATTTCCTCTACAGCACARGCATTTCTAAAGTTCGGTTGACTGAAAGGATTCATTTATTGCTTCATTAAAACATAATAATCTATGTAAAATATCTAAATGGGATAAAAGACMGAAAATCATGATAACTTTTTTCCAGACATGCAGATCCATGATACTATCTTGTTTATCACCTAAAAACTGTTATAGAGGCAGAAAARCTTCATTATAATGTTTTAATATTGCATCAGATTTGTCATCAATTATATATCTTGAAGTATACCCTATGATTATTATTGTTATATAATTTTAGAGTTTTCTTTAGTATTTTTCCTAATGGCGTGCAAATTCTTCCTTCCTCAACCATTTTTCAAATGAATCAAGACAGTGTAAGTTCACTCCTGCAGGAAACATGACTATCTAAGGTTTGAACTATATCACAAACATTTATTGCCAATGCTAAAGAGAACAGTAGTTCAGCAAATCTTTAGTAACAAGGTAGGAATTTTCATGTGATAATGTTTCTCATATTCTTTGCCTATAGCATATATGCTTATAGAAAAACAGAAAACGCATCACGTCTGAGATTTTGAAGCTATTTCAAACTGCATTAAAAAAATGTACCAGATTAATCTACACAATAATAATGAGTCAGAAGGGGAACTTGTATGAATATTCCATATTCTCAGTAGGATACTAAGGTGCTATATAAAATAGCTTAGTGCAAAACATCAACTCGTGCTTATAGTTATTTAAATGCAAGATTTTAAACTAAGTTTTACATAAAATCAATGGAGATGACTACCTTGTAGGTAAATGAAAGCTTAGAAATGTAGGAAGACATGCAAGTACTTTAAATTCTGTTGAAAAAATGATGAAAAAAACAAGAAATCAATTATGTCCGATACGATACCATACATACACACAAAGATCAACCCACTTGAAAATACTATTTAAATTATTCTTTTACACTAAATAAGGAACAAATGTGCTATGCTTCTATTCCTGCATCACTAAGACCTTCTCTGTTTCTTGTACGCATCTTCCAAACGACTTGTAGCATTTGGATCTAGCCTAATAATTGTTCCAGTAAGGAGACAAAAGATTTTATTTTGACCAAATTCTTTCATTTCATAATCTGACTGCACTGTCTTTCCTACTTCCTAAATCTGCTGCGAGATAAAAAATTGACCTAGTGGCTCAAAATCAAATAGAATTAGAATAAAAAGCTGAAACCCAGAAATTAGTTGTAAAAAAGATCTTAACCATGTGTTTGAACAAAAGATACTGCTCCATTGGGACGAGGAATTGTTTGGTCTTCAACAATCATTTAAATATTGGCTGGAAATTACAAACCTAGCAAGTAGACTTACTTAAAGCTGGCCGAAAAAATACAGGAGGTTTTTCTAAGAAAAATTCTTCTCAAATTCAAACTATTTCCTCCATGGCTGACGTTCTGGCTACACAAATAAATAATGTTTGCATATGTTACCACACTCTGGAAGTTATTCATCCTTTTTTGAGGATACTAAAGATAATTTTTTTAAGGTTGTGACATAAAACAACAAAATCCAGGAAATGCAGTCCTAAGACTGATGTTGTGCTCTGACTTCTCTCATCATTGTGCCTTTTCCCCCTCACAAAACTTCTTCACAATAGTGTGAGGCAAATAGGGAATATTAGCCTTAACTTAGACTTCCTGGCTTCTTCTAGCTGGTGTCCAAAACCTTATTGTTACCTAAGCAGAGCTGAGTTCTTTTCTATTTCAGGTTTGAGTTGTACATGCATAACCACAAAGTCAGTCTAATTTTGAAGATGACAGATGAAATGAGCAATTCCTTATTTGTGTGATTAAAAAATGGGAAGGTGGGGGGTGCAGCAGGAACAAATGTTTTTATTTCTTCATTAAGAATGCGGAAATAATTTAAGAGAATTAGCTATTAAAAAGCCTGTTTTCTGCCACTGAGACTACAAAATGTCTTGTATTATCTAGTGTAGTACTTTGGCTTACATTTCTGCATGTATTCTGCAAAGATTTTTGCATAAAAATACAATCGGTGAAACATCCAGGTACTTTTGAAGCACTTCGTCAGAAAGAAAAAAGATCTACAAAGAAGAAAAAAGGCAAAGAAAGAAAATGAAAGGGAAAAAAAGCAGTGGACAGTTTGAACACTACTGCTCATTAATTTAGTGCTTAATACTTCAATAATATTGAGTGATGAATGACTGAACATACAGGTTTTATCCTTGTTGGTTCTCTGCAAGCKCTTTTGTGTATTTTCTTCTGCAAAATGTTTAAACTTTAACTATATTTCAGCATTTGAAGCATGATATATGTGCATGTAAAACTGCTCAGTGTGTACACAGTTATTCATTAAAACAAGCTTTATGGCATTCTATTTCTGAATTTTTAAGGTGCATGTAGAAAGCCTTTTTTTAATGCATTCAGTTGGATTTCCTTGAATGTGTCATACACCTTGACATTTTAGGTACTTTAATAGTGGGGTTCTTATCTGCAAAAAAAGAAGTTCTTGAAAGAAAGGGCTKGGGGGGGTGTGTGACATCCTTTTAGAAAACGGCTAGCGGGGTATGAGTGAAAAGACTATTTTCTAAAGCTCAAATTCCAAAGGAGGAAGACGGGGAGAAATAAGAACTGAAACTAATTTACCTGCATTCCTTTGTCACTGCTTGGCCCTTGACTAGTAAATGATTCCTTTCACTAGCCAATAAAACAAAATCAAAAGCAGGCTTAGGGAGCAGAGGGGGAAGGGGGGTGGGTATAAAGTAGGAGAGAATCAACTTAAACTTTGAGAGAGAGAGAGAGAGAGAGAGAGAAAAGGAAGAAAGCAAACTCGCTCCTCTTGGTTTCCAGAAGCTCTGAGGATCTGCGTGCCTAACTCCTTCCGCTAACTTCCCAGCATTAGTGCACACAAAGAAGCTCTCTACCTGCTTTCCTGCAGCTCTGGCAAAGGTTATGCCATTGTCCTGCATGATAGAGTTGCTTTTGTCTCCATTTAATGCTGATTCCAGAAACTCTGCCAATTTTGCTCTAGTGGAGGGCCTATAAAACTGCTTCAGATGTGAAGGGTATCAAAGAACATGACTGTTCTCCACAAATTCCGTGTCCAAACAGTGTACCCTGAAGATCTGATGCCATGCTTCACAAGRTGTCCAGTACAAAGAAGTACTGCAGTAGTTATCAGTATGACAGATGAAATCAAGAACTCAAAAAGATGAGCACCTTAGATAGTTGGGCATTCTGCAATATAGTTTTAGCTTCTGCCTCTAGACAGCTGCACATTCTGAATCTTCTTCTGCAGGAAAAGGATTCAGAGAAGTGTATAAGAGGTACTGACAAGGTCAAATTCTCAAAAATGCTTGCCTGCTTAAGGCATACCAAAGTCCACATAAAAGTTCTCAGAATTCTGATTTCCTGTTCTGATCTTAATTTTTACCCTACTTTCAATAAATARTAGTACAAGAGATGACATAACTTCTTTAAAAAAAAACACACACAATCACAAGTGTGATATGGAAATCCTTCCTTGTCCTTGAAACCATATCATCTTCTTATTATCAAAGTGGCTTACTCAAAGCTGAGGAGAAAGCATTTTTCAAGAACGGGTCCTACAGCTTTTCTTCTTTCATCCCTCTTTTGACCAGTGTAACTTGACAGCACTCAGATAGACAAACTGGCCAACAAAGAGAGGAATGAATTAGGGGGGGGAAAAAAGTGTCTCTTCATGTGTTACCAATGACACCAAATAAAASTGATGAGTTGCAAGCAGGAAAAGAAATACAGATGACAATAAATATGACAGCTCTCTATTTCCTGAGTTTAGGATCAATTTAAATGTTTAATATTAACAGCTTGTGGAGGAAGGGCCTAGGAATTACGATTCACTCAAGTTGGACAGAAGAAAACTGAGTTCTCCAGCACCCTAAATGCACACTACACAATGCATAATCACTGTGTTCCATGCTGCAGAAAAGCTGGAATCATTTGGACTGTACAACTACATGAATCAAAGTTCCCCGAGTCAGTAGCAGTTATCAGACCTGCTTTTATTACAGTCTCAGACTAAGACACTATGCAGTTACCTGTAGTACCTCTATGATATAGGTAAAGATATAGAGGACAGAAGATCTTACTCCTCTCCAGTCTTGCAGAATTGTAGAATGCAATAGGTCAGTCTCTTCTGCSCAAATACTTTACTGTGCTCAGCCAGAATATTACATAATCAACTGCAGAGCAAAACACCAAGCAAGCACAAGCACAACAAGCTATGTCGTGGTATTATTTGTGTCAGTACTGTGACACACAGACTCATTTTAAGGTAATGAGAAATTTTCTTCCCCATGACCAACTCCAGCCTTACAAGGGCACAACAGCTCTCCTAGGTGTAGCCAGTCAGTTCAATCTTTCAGCATCTTTCCTTAGGAAAATGCTGCCCCAAGAGATGCATTCAGCATCCAAATAGCAGGTTATGAAAATATTCCTTCTTTTCTACCTCTCAGTCTCAGGGAACAAGGTTCCTGTTAAACAGCTTTTGGAATTTGATGCAGTGCCTAGTAAATTTATAGCTAGTTAGTAGCTCATATAACACATACCAGAAAGAGTTCTAAGACTTAAAACTTCCTTTTTTTCTAATATGTGCATACACATATACACCATCTTTTACAGACATCATTTCTCAAGTACTCCAGCAACACTATTACAAATACCAGAGAGGCAGTCTAGGATATCTTACTATGTGATGTTTAATAAACTGGGGGGGGCGAAAGGGGGGCAAGTGGGAGAACACAACAGCAATACCACCAGAATTATTATCAAAATAATAGAAGATTTCAGGAGTACCAAATGACATGGGTGAGCTGTACTGACAGACCATTAACAATATGCACTGATAAAGACACTGCCAGTTCTATTCAGGAAATACCAACACAAAATTAAAATATTGCTTGTTCCTCATTATCTTTCTATATAAAAGAGCAAGAACAATACAGAGAGCTCTAAAAGAGTTCCAGAAAAGATGTGAGGAGTTTTAAGTAGTAAGAATTCAGGTCTTACATAAAAATGATATATCAATTTCTTCTAATTATGAGGATGKTTTGCTTTGGAAAGCCTGCGTACTCCYATGCTCGAGTGTAAAGCTGATTTCYCACTGAAAATGTATGTGAGCTGGATACCCAAATATCTAAGCTGTTTTCAAAATTTYCTAGTCACAAATTGGACCATCTGCAGCCATTATTCCTGTTTCACCTGTAAGACACTGGTATGCACGTTGTGGGTAATCTTGTTATTGTGACAGCAACTGATCTTGAAATCCAAAGGATGGGATTGCTGCCTGAACTTCCCATTTAAAACTGCAGACAAATARCATGAGTTAGCAAGCTCTAGTGGCAAGACTACTCTGATATTAGACAAGGGAATTGTTAGTCATTTAARTCAAAAGTTTCCCAAAACGTCCAAGTTCCTGGAAGATCTAACAGTCCTAAAATTACAAAAGGCAGCACAGCAAACTCCACCTGTAGATTTGTTTTGGAACTGACAAGGACATCTAGCTGCTCTATCACTGCACTTCACTGCGGTTTCAGAACTAGGGAGTACAAGTTCTGGAGCAATGGTTCCAGTCAAATCCTCAGTCAAATCAAACCCAGAAGCTCCAAATCCAAAGGACATTAAGTGTTTTAATGGGAAAATTCAGTGATTTTTCTATTACTTAATATCTCCCCCCAAAATTACCACCAACACAGTAACAAGCTTTCCAAAAGCATTATTCAGAATAATACTAAATAATAATAAAAGAGAAGGTTAAGATGCAAGGCAACACATGAAAGATCAATACCTTCACATCCATTCCTAGTGGTTGGGAGAAATATCACAGAATTATTAACTTCTTCAGGGAGGATGTTAACAAAGATTTTTTTTCCTTCTGTCACAGGATCTTTAACAGACATACGCATATGTCAGATACTCAGAACCA
This sequence comes from Nothoprocta perdicaria, assembly GCF_003342845.1. Taxonomy (NCBI): domain Eukaryota; kingdom Metazoa; phylum Chordata; class Aves; order Tinamiformes; family Tinamidae; genus Nothoprocta; species Nothoprocta perdicaria. The sequence continues at coordinate 388,076 of NW_020455571.1, forward strand.
TCTTGAAGAATGGCAATAGGCAGTAAAATTAACTATGTAATACTGAGGCAATAGGAGTTAGATTCAAGGAAAGATGTATGATCTGAACATGGAAAGCTAGAGGCACTGGGAGCATCTTGAACATTTAAAAAAAAAGAAAAAAAGAATGCAAGGAACAGGTGAAGTGGCCCCAAAACTCTGTAGTAATAATTTTTAAAAAACTATTAAATGTAAGGAAAAAGCACTGCCCAAAATGAATCCTTACAAATCCTTTTGCTGATACMAAAATAGGCTATTTTATGTATTCTTGGATGGACACAGTTAGGATGATCCACTCATATGTAGTCCTAGCTGCAGGAACTTCAGTGTATTTAAGGCATCCCTTCTGACTGAATGCTGCAAAGTTCTTAAGACTACAAAATTATTCCATGTAGGAAAAGATCATTGTAATCTTCCTTGCTCTACCCTAAACTCTCTGTCTCCATAAAATCTATAATTTAATGGAACAGGCATGCTTCAAGATATTGCCAAGGCCATTATTCCAGTTGTATTAATAAACATGYCTCCAAGACACACCCATATTAACATTACCACGTGCACCTACTATAAGACCCATTTGACACAGAAGGCACACAAAATGCCTTAACCCCTAGAGGCAATATTTTAAAGAACTACACAACAGCAGAAACAGGTAGGGCATGGCAGACACAGGCATACACATATGCATAAGTACTTTCACACGCACAAGCAGGCAGGCTGTGCAACCCATTTGCCAAGTTGCTAGTTTCCTCAAGCAACAAGTCAGCAGAAAACTCCTCCAACTTGCCAGAGCTGGCCACACAATGTAAAGCGTCCGCTGGGGAGTAAACGCTCCCTTCAATGTTAGGGGCACTGGGGCAATCCTTGGCCAGAGGACTTGAAGAATAGGATGGCAATAACAGCAGATCCTAAGATCCAGCACTTGGAATACCATCTGCCTACTAGAGTACAAGGAAAATACCTACCTCCAGGAACATCCCCTGCAGCAGATACCCTGATCTAAAACAGCATAAAATGGATGGTTCAGGGAGATAAATCCCTCTCAAAAAGAATACAGGAGTGCTTTGCCACTCATCTGTTATTTGCCACCATGGACACATTCACTTTGAAAGGGCAGAGAGGTACACAGCATCTCTGCCTACCTAGCCAGCCTGCAACCAGTGTGTTTCTTCAGGTACCACAGAAGCAGAGATTAAGTCAGTCAACTATAATCAAAGAACAAAACATTGCTAATATTTGCCATAAAGTTTCGGTCATACTGCAGTTGTGAATTCTTATCCAGTGAAACGACCGCATAAWCAAAATGTTCTTTTAGGTCAACTTAATACCTGTGTAGTAGTCATATTCTACTCTGTCTTATTCACAGGCACACACGCTAACACAGTCTTGGCTTTGGCTGAGAGCTGGCCAATTCCCAGACACTCAAATTCTTAGAGCTTCTCTCCCTGTCTTTCTGCTAATCAGGTGCATTTCCCTCACTGGCTGTTAAACACATCAGCTAACTCATGTCAGAATACTTCTTCTTTTAATGCTTTCTGCAGCATATGCTCTGCTAGACCAACACAGGAAGAAACAATGAATTTTCCAGTTTGTCCATGTTCCCTTCCCAAGGCCTCTTCCGCCATTTGAGTGGAAGCGGAAACAGCAAAAGTAGTGCCCAGGTTGTTTTTCACATATACAGTACTGATTTGGTGATGACAGTTACTTGTTCACCATTTCATCACATCTGACCGCTCCTTTCTTTCTGCCTCGCTTAATTTATCTCTGTGTTTAGTGTCTTCACAACCATTCTAACATTGGCTTCTCTGTAGACTATGCTCAAGAAGACAGTCAGCACTTAAGAACACCTGCAGGCTAAAAAGCCCAAGAAAATGAACTTGTGTCATTATTGCATAGCCTGACAGCGAGCCAAACAGAAAGATGGGTAGTTACTGCTTTCTCTCCTTGAGCCAGAARCAGAACACTTTCTGGTTTATTACTACAACTCAGGTTCCCTCCCCCATAATGTTCCCTCTCCATTTTATCCTAGAATAGGAAAAAAACACAACCGGAAGTATGTCATTTGCTCTCCAAAATTCTCACAAATCTGTCAGTTTAAAGACTAAATGGCTGAGGCAAGAAAACATGTTAAAATAACCAAGCTTTTGTCTTTATTTTTAACCAGAAGGGGGTCCCTCCATGCTCTGCCATTTCCAGGTCTTTTTTTGAAAGTCCTTTCTTTTCTGTAATAACAAGGGGTTACAAGGCAGGTTCTGCCTGTCCCGCTTTCCCTCTCAACCTCCCATTTTTCTATCATTCCTGTAATTTGGGGAGATTAAGATGTATAGCCTGTAAATTGGCTAAACTTTTCCAGGCTACTTTAATGAGACTTCATATAATAGGGTTGACTTTTTTTTTTTTTTTTTTTTTTTTTAATATTTTCGTTAACTTGACCCATAAGGAAATGAAAAGATATCTTTTGAATGTACGTTCGATTATGGCCGACGTTTTCCTCAAATTAAAATCCATGCTTCACCAGCAGCATACATTTTCAGTGATGTCAAAAATATTTTTTCAGCCAACTGGCTGGGGTTGCCCTTATAACTCAAACTTAGAGTGCGCTGGATAATCAGAAGAACATGTGTGGGGCACCACAGTTGCCACAATGCAGCAGCGATGCCTGCTAGGGAGCACACAGGGCGTCTTCCACCTCCAAGTTCTCGTGGTGGCACAAGATACTAGCAAAGCTCTGTCTCTGGACCACCTCACAGCCACGTGGTTCACAGACAGAACCATTTTAGGAAACACTGAGCTCTCTGAAGACATAGCACCAGCCTATGTCAACATAAAGGTCTTCCCAATGAGATGAGCAGAATGCAGCTACCGTGCTCAGCTAGAGAAGACTACCAGGCACTACATTATCAGTAGATGAGATGTCCTTTGTTTGTGGATGCCATTCAAACTTCATCCGCCACTTGTATTCTCACTCAGCTTGGAACAATTCCCTGTGGGAACAACCGTGGCTTTTCCTAGTATTGCTTGCAGCATAAACACTACCAAAGTACTTACTTTCCTAGTATTTTCCTCCTAAACACAAGAATACTATAGGTATACCAACTAATTCAACTAGCAAACACTATTTTTATTACTTTATTTCACAACTAGGCTGAAATCTGAGCTTATATGAATCACAAATTAAATGAATTCTGGTTAACATACCTAGATATAGCCTATTTTGAATAATTTTAAGAATTTACTTGATTGTGATGTAAAAGAAAAAAATAGTAACTGTTTTTCATACACATGATTAAAGAAAATAATGTAATTGTATAAATTGCCTACACTTTTCAGTAAGAAACACCTGATAACTAAAATCATGTCTGTTCRGAAAAAAAAAATTCAATAAGCAGCATGGTTTTAGCTTTCACCAACTCTTCCATTTTTAACATATTCAAAGCATAGTTTTCCATTGAAAATTGCATTCTGTCACACATTTCAGTCAGAAATTGGACAGTTTCCATCATAGGGACTTTTAAAACCATTTTCCATGTCAATGTTTTTCAAGTAATTCAACTGCTTGCAAAAGAACACAAGATTTTAGSATGTAAAACTACAACCTAGCCTATAATATTTGTTTTTGGGGAAAATTAGWATTTAAAATAAGCATTTAAAATTAGAATCGGTATAGAAACAGTTACACACAACATGGACTCAGGCAGTCATCTTACTTATCCGGTTTACTTTGGAAAAAGGGGGAATTCTTATAAACTACATCAAAACAGTGGCTCCTCTCAGCTGCTCCCGYACTACAGATGCCATCAGATATTTATACTGATAAACCCTTTGAAGGTACAGCATAAATGGCCACCAAAACTTCACTTACAGTTAAAAGAGCGGGTAGTTTACATATAAGGGATGAAGTTATTTCAACTAGGGTTTTAAAAGGTTATATAATCCAAATATCTGGCTTCTCCTTGAGGGAAAAAAAAAAAAAATTCACGCACACCTGCCTTCTCCAACCTCTTCATCTCCTCATCAGTGCTCTGCTCCTCTCACCAGCCCCAGTGCTTCATGTTTCATCAGGTGGAACAGTCCCTTTCAGCTCTTACCATGCAGGCACCAAGCCTTTTGGCACAGGTGGTGTATCTTCACTCAGCCCTGCAGGAACTAATGCAGTTTGTTACGCTAAAAATGCTCTTACGATAACATGTATTTACGGTCAGCAGCTTGCACGAGGCAGCCCACTCCTACAGCACACGGCCACAAGACACCTTAGCCCCAAGGGGAGAGGTATATGTGGCCATGAAGTGTGAAACTGCTGTCCATGTTTTTAAGAAAGTGTTGTTTTATATATACATATATAACAATATAAAAATGGAGTTTGGGGTGGAAAGGAAGGAAAACACTGTTCAAGTTTTTTATTTAAGTTGGTGCTAGAATACTTCAAGGTACTTAAAGGGCACAACCAAATGCACCACAGCATTTTTAATGGGCATGAGATGAACATGAATATGCAACASCCCTACATACCCTGAACAAGCTTAACTCACCCTTCAGGCCACACCCAGTACAGCAGATCTTCAGCATGAGCCACAGCTCTGGACGGCCTCCACACTGCAGGGAGAGAGACAGAGCTGAGCCTCATCCTCTACCTGCTGCCCCCTGGAACTGCCCTCGAGCACGAGGTTAGAAGCACTACTGATCCCCCCAACACACACACTACCACCTCACCGCTAATCAGTGTCTCGGGGGGCCGCCATTTCCCTTCACATCTCAGCACGCCCTGTTCTCATACCTTGAGAGCCTACATACCCGCTTCGCGCCTCAGGGCCTCATCGCGCTTCGCGCCTCAGAAACTGCGTATCCCTCTGTGTTTCTTCACACCTTGTGCCTTAGAACTCGCGTATTCCTCCGCGGCTGAGGGTCTCGTCTCATTGAGCTGGTTTGTGAATCACTGACAGGTAGGCRTTCAGGATGAACTCCCCCCAGGAAGAGACTGAAGGTGCTGTGCAGTGCCTGTGCCATGGGATTTATTTACGGTATTGTGAAGTTGAGCATTTCCTTCATATCTTGTTTGAAACATAAAATTCCTGAGGTATAGCTGCCTTTGGAAAAAGAGGCAAGGTACCTTGTCTTTGAGTTGCAGAAACTGGGATTATAGATATTCCTTACATGCCTCTCTCTTGTCTGTCTCTTGCAAATTTTTGGCGATAAGACAAATATATTACAAAATTACTTTTCTCAACGTTATCAAATATAGGCACTTCTAAGGGCCCCAAAAGCTGCTGCTAATCAGTAAAGGGAAATACTGTTTTTCAGGTAGAATACTTTTTTGCCATCCAATTTACAGGACTTCATCTCTGCAAGGATCTGTTGTAAAGAACAGCTCCACACAGTCCTTTATTTGTACTTCAACAGCAAATCATTGCACTTCACTAAATCAATTTTGCAGTGTGCTGCCGCAGAGGAGGAGGCCAATTTCTGAAACCTCTTCAGCTGCAGGTAGTCCTCTTGGTATTTCCTAGCAGATCTGGGAAGTGGATTTCAACCATCTCTGCTTTGTGCAGCAGCAGCAGCAGGAGAAAAGTTGCCTTTCTGGGAAAACAAGGGTAAAGGGATATAGCAGGCGCTAGAAAAAAAAGATAGCCAAGTGTTTCGTCAGCATATCTGGTTTTGYTGTTATTCACCATATAGATTTCCGCAGATTTTTTAATTTTTTTTTTTTTTTTTTGGTATCAGAGTTCCTCTTGTCTGTTCCTTATTGCCATTAATATGTACAATACTGCTTTCCTCACCACAGAATATGTTATTCTACATAGCTGCAGACTTGTATCCTCCAAAGAAGAGCCAGAGTCATTCAGAAGGATGCAGTAAAGCGAGAGTGTAGTTGTTTTTAATAAGAGGATATTATTAGTTTTTAATAAGAGGATATTATTAAGTTTTAGCAGAGCCCCAGAAACATTTCTAAATGGTAAGATCTATTAGTGAAATTTTCCTCCAGTGGAGCTAGCAGAGCCTCTGTCATTAGTCATTTGTAACTACCCTGTATAAATACTCCAAAATATTCTGCAGAGAGTGGCTTCAGAACAACACAAGCTAATGCTCCCTGTGATTTCTGTGACTCGCTGTATGAACTGTGCATGTCAGGAGGTGCCAGGAAGCTTGCAATTTTTCAAGCCATCTTGCCTATTCTTTTCACTTACATGCAATCACAAGTCCACTTCTGTAAGYTCTTGAGATCTTTCTGGTAGAAGGCTGATGCTCCCACTGAACTCATTGAAATTGGGAATTTTCAGTGACTTAGAGCTCCAGCTGCAGAACTAGGCCCCAAATGAAATGTAAGAATGGACAGGAGCGACGTTCCTCTAAAATTGGAGTATTGATATGTTTGTTCCTGTGGAAGAGTGCAAAATTTTGAAGACTGTAAGGAATAAATGTATTTATTAACTCTCTTTTCAAATCACTTAAGTCTTATACTGTAGGTAAAACAAGAAATACCTTCTGAGCTTTCAAAAAGATTTCAGGCTTTTTTCTCAAATCATTTGTAGCAGGTCTGAATCTCCTGATTTCCTCTGGGAGTTGAAGGATAAAATGAAACTAGAAGCCAAAGAGTGGTCTAAATTGACCAGAAACCAGATATTCTAGAAATTTCATGAAATGAATTCATTATGATAGTTCCAGGAGATATTCTCAGACAGACATGTCGGGAAAAACTCAAATCCTTCTAAGCAGAAGAGAAGGTGAGGAGAGGGAGGGATGAAGGGATTTTGGGCACTCATTGTAGGTTGCCCAGGCCGTAGGGTGAGTTGAAACGTTCCTTTCTGATACAGCTCTGCTCAACTGCCTGCCCATGACTAGGCAACCTGTGCCTCTATCTGCCACCATGTCCAGTACATAGCAGTAGATGAGGCTCGTGCCTAAGAGGCCCATCTGACTGTACATCAGGTGCTGCTGGGTCATTTCTAGTGCAATCCTGTCTTGTTTCCCCTGTTTAGGTGCTCCACAGCATTACATAAAATTGTTTCAAGTGATCATCCACTACTAATAARTGTTTTTCAAAACATCAGTTGATTCTGATGAAACCCAGAGGGGGAACCATATTCTCTAGTGTTCATTTTGGCTCTTTAAGAATGAAAATACCTTTAGGCAGACTGAAAAAGAGTAAATTAAATGAACAAATATCACTTGTACAGGATGAATGTAATAGCCTCTAGTTATAGGGTAGTGGAGGAACTGACAGCATCATTTATTTTGGGTACAGTGATGTCACAGCACACAGCTTTAGTCTGTTGACTGAAGGAGATTTTGTATTCCCATGTATCTTATCGTCAGCACTTTCAAATCAATTTTATCCTTTTGAGGAAGGGAAGTGAGAGTTGGAGGTTGGATTTTTATTAGACACAGCTGGTCTGAGAGACGTCATTTGTTCCTAAAGTTAGGGCTGTCTTTCATACGAAACCATTAGCTATGGAGGTAGATGGTAGGCAAGGGGAATCACGTGCAGTACTTTCAACAGCTGGGGGTCAAATTATAGAGAAAAGTGGGGAGAAGTGAAATTTATAATCTATAATTTGAAACCAAAATAAGAATGAAACAAGCTTATTTGAACGTCTGGAAGGAAAAGATGTGATATATGGCCTGATACAGCCAAGCAAAATGAGTGCTGCCATTGCACTCTAACTTTGTGGACAATCCAGCAAACCAAGAGGGCCAATTAAGGCTGTCTCCGTGGAAATCTAATTAGATGATGCAAACAATCCCTGTTGTTAGTAGGACCCTTTAGCACTGCATGGACACTTGGAGAAGTCTGTAGTGGATATAGAGATGAGTCTGTTCCATGAAGGCAACAAGAGTAGTAATAGRTTAAGAATTGCAAAGTCTATAAAGAGAGAATATAAAGAGTCAGGAGAGAAGCCTAAGAGCCAAATTCTTCCCTAGAGCTGATTTTGGCCTCTTATACGTATACTTTGTTTGCTTTTTTTGCTCCAAGTTAAGGGAATAGAGAAGACCAATTGGTTGGTAGGAGACATTGCATTTTGAGGGGAAAAAAAAATGGAGAGTTTCCAAAGAAAATAGTGCGGGAAAGAGCAAGTTAAACCAATCTGCTTGGTTTGAGTGAGTGCTGGTGTAATGACTGCCTGTAATATCGTACTGAGAGAGATACAAAGAAAAGATCTGTCAGATTAAAACAGAATTATGCAAAGAACCATGGAATCACTTCTGGCTTCACTAGATCATGCAAAGAAGCGTCACAAGTGTCTAGTTCTTCGTGCGGCACAGACCGACTCATTTCAATAGCACTATGCGACTGTAGCTCATTGCCTCAAGAGTACTGCAATTAAAACAGGCTGGAGCGAAAGACTGGTGCACAGGACACCAAAGAGATTCCAGGCAGGTGTTGCTGAGTGAACCTAAACCAGGGGAGCTACCTAACCTCGTACTGGCATTGCAATTGCAAGCCCACTAAGTGCTGTCTTCCTTCTTTCCTTTCCAGGCAGCACACGAGTATTTGACACCTATTACTCTCATTACCTACCAGTAATATCACCTCTCTAACCAAGAACCCCACTCCTGTATATAAAGTTATTATAACCAAATGTTGAGTAATATTTCTTTGAATATGCTCTAGAATTTTGAAGGAATGATAGACTTAATTTCAGTAACATCCTGTTACTAAATAAGCCAGTGAATGCTCAGATTATACAGCACCTGTATCTACAAAAGGGAAAAAGATCTGCAAAAATCACACAACGAAAGGTGCTCATAATGTACTTGGAATGTGCTGTTTGGTAACCAGTGAGGTACTGTATTTACATCACCTGAGTAAAGTTACTGACCCTTCTTGGGTGAAGCTGCAGATGCTGTAGTCACAGCGGGCTAGTTATGAGTTATTTGCAAAGAGGAATGTTGCACAACAACATTTACACATCATTATAATGTGATATTTCAGAATGCCACAATCAACTTACATGTAGCTCATTACTCTAAAGGACCTAATTCCATACTTGAGGAACTTCCCATAGACGCTAATTGCTGCTGAATCAGATGCCGAAGTGTCAGAATTTGAGAAAAAACTACTTCATATAACTTCAGTAATCAAGTGCATTTTAGTTATAGAATCATAGAATCATAGTCCAAGTGCAGGGGTCTCGCAGTACTTCACTTACAGTATTTAAGATATTCAATACTCGTTATGACAGAGGAATCATAACGTTTCATTTGCGGTGTGTTGAAGATTTCCTGAAGATTGTATAGGGAACATGTAGTGCAGCCCGTTAAAAAAAAACGATGAAATAAACCCCAAAAAACTCTCAATCATTAACTTGCGGTGAGGAGCAGTGAAATTATTGCTATCCTGTGGAAGACGATTGGCCTGTTGGCACTCCTTTCTGCCCAGTTTTCTGTGATTCTATGCTGTGTTCCACAAAATAAATCTGAGACTCTCACTGCTGGGATATTTAGCCTTCCTTACTGCAGGTCATAATTAGACCAGTTATGATTAGACCACTACTTTTCTCCGCTTGGTACATTCGATTGTTTGTAACCAATATGTATTGCCCCAAAATCGCCAGCAAATTTTGATAATATCAGTCTCAGGAAGGGATCATGAATTTTACCCAATACTAAAAGGCTACAATAACAATAGCTACATAAGGGAGAACTCCTTCAAGTTCAGTTGTGTCCAAATAGGACTTTATAGGAAGATACTCCCTTAGAATAGTTTCATTATTCACAGATTTGCTCCTGTATAAGCAAAGGAAGCAGCCTAAGAACTGCATAGGAGTCCAGTTTGCCATGACTGACCTGTGTTTCACTGTTTCTCAAAACAAGTTGTTTGCAGTAGATCTTTGCCTAATGCGGGCAAAATTGCAAAAACTAGCAAGCAGAAGTTTAAGAAGGCAAAAAAATATATATATTAGTGGTGGAGAAAGCTATTTTTAAGCCAATAAGCCTTCCTAAAAATTAAGTAATATATATATGCTGATTCTATTCAGGCACCCTGTATATCAGCAGGTTCCATCACATATAGGAAACTGCAGGTAGTGATTTGGTAGCAAACTAACGAAGTTGATGTGGTGCTTTCCTGGCTGCAATGACATCATCATCGCTGGATGGCTCTYTGGAATAAATAACCTCTTCCACATGTCCCTAAGCACACAGCTTCTGAAATAAATTTCAATTGCTGCAGGGTTCAAGGATGTCCTAAATCACCTTGGGTTAATAAGCAGCAGAAATAGAGAAGGAGCGGATCCAGGTTTTGTTTTTATTATTCCATCAGAACTATTTCAGATGAAGTCATGGGGAAATGCATTAGATACAATGTGGGGCAATCAGGATATAAAAATGTAGAGGCAGAAGATGTTTATATCAGACTTACATACTGAAAACCTGGCAGGGCATAATGTTGTAATTCATGTTTTGTGAGGCGGGCTACACTAATCACAGCAGCATTCAAGGTAGGCTGGACTTACAAAACTCTTTAAAGAGCAGTGACTTCKTCAGGCATCTCTGCAAAGAGCTGTGTTAATTTTTCTGAACAGAGATGGAATTTGAACATAAAATCTCCTTGACAAAAAAGCTGTAATGATTGAAAAGCATGACAGCCCTTCCATTCTGTTTCCTAAATAGTAAAATCCATTTCCCTGGAGACAATCAGTGCAAGAAATTAGAAAATAACTCCCCTTAGACCTAATCTACAATATACTGGAATATAATTGGTAACTTAGTCTAACACTAGCCCTCAGAACAGGAAATTTAAGAAACTCTGAATAGATGTGCTGTGGCTGAATAATAGAAAAAAATGCCAATTTAAATAAAGGTGTCTAGAGTAGTTGCATGTTCTTTCAGGAATTAACCTGCAAAAAGAGAGTACTTAGCCAGAATATGCTATATCTCTTTTAAAGCTGGAGTGAATTACTCCAGGATTGTGTTTGCTTACTAATCTGTAATACAGAGAAAATCTTTCCTAGATATTAATTGTTAAGTGGTGTGTTTACACAAGCATGACCTATCAATGCAAGAGAAGGCAGGCACTACCCAGAAAAAGAGCAAGTATGTCACTGAATAGTGAGGAGCTTGGGGTAGAACTCCAAGCGTTATGCATCTATGAGGTGAACCATAGGGAACAACAGGGTTGGAAAAAYGTGAATTTAGAAAAGCAAGTTAGGGAAGTTTGAATTTGAATGTGAGCATTGATTTGAGTTCCAGTGTATAAAGACACTCAAAGTCTCTTCCTGCTCTTCATAACAGTGAAATAAATCCCTGCTCCCTTAGAATCAGTGGACCTGAAGTTATATTACTGGACAGCTGTGTTTGGTAAAGTCTTTGAAGACCAGCAGCTCTCCCGGAGTTTCTTATCACATTCATGCTGATTTTGAATTGCAGAGCACTGTGTGTTTTAGGTGCTGGAAACCTGAAAATTAACTCTTTTTTTTTCTCTCTTCACTGCATCCCTAGAAGTCCAGAAGAACTTTTGAGAGCTGTATGGATGCTTTTGCCTTTAATATGGAGATATAGTCATTACTTCTGGAATTAGTTTTGCATGTTGGGCCATAAATCCCAAATCCAGAAGAGAGGATAATACCTTTGAGTTAACCTAGAAGCAGAAGTATTGTTTTAATGTTCAACTCCATCTTGCTAAGACTGATTTTGTCAAGTTAGAGAGTGCTGTTCATGTTTTGTAAAGTCTTGGTTTAAAATAGTGCAATTTATTGTCATAAATGATCACACAAAGATCCTGATAGCATTCATGTTAATACAGCAGATACATCATTTTCCCCAAGTGAATGAAAACATTCTTGCAATACACAGAGAGATGATATGTGGCTAGATAGACCTATAGTTAGTTCACTYCCCTTAATGTCATGCTCTTTTCTCTAGGCTGGATATGCAGTAGGCTGCTAGGCAGTACTGACCAGAAGAGTTAAGGGCTTCTGCAGGATATTCATCTGTTTCCTGTATCTCTGCTGTCTTTCTAGCAGATGATTTCCTTGACGTAGACACATTCCACTTCATTACAAACTTCTCCAGTGTCACCCCATCTTCTGCCAAAAAGCATCTTTGCAGGAAAATAATCAACCTGTTTCATCCYCTTTCTTTGAAACCCTGCAGTAAAATGCCACACTGTAGTGGCATTGCTCTGCCACTCTGCATGTGGATAGAAGGACAGAAGGATGCCCAGACTTCCCAGTAAGCAAGAAAAGGGGCTAGTATGAATGCACAGGGGTAGACAGTAAGTGCACAGAATGTACAAGCAAATATTTTGTCCCTACGGTTACGGAAGAGATGTGAAAAAAGTGATGAGCTTTTCTTTCTAAATGTAGGTTTCTTTCTTCCCCCTCATCCTAAGCCATGGGTTTTTTGTTTGTTTGTTTGTGTGTTTATTTTTTATCCTTTAGAGTTGATAATAACAAAATATAAARACACAAGAACATCACCTGAGTACTTCTATGGGGAGAAAAAAAAAAGTTGGAGCAATTAAGCCTATTTTCATGAGAAGAAATAGGCTCTGCTTACAAACGCAGTGAGTGACCAGTGTCCAGAAACAGATCTCTTGTCTTTATTTTTTACGTTTTATATATCTTATATATCTTTATATATCTTTATATATATCTTTATATCTGTTGTACATAACAATGCCTCATACTTAGCTGAAACCAAGCTTTCCCTGAAAGTAAGAGATCTTGCAGAACCCCAAATCAGCAGAAGAGTGAGATTCCAAGTCTTGTATCTGACTCCTAATACATTAGGCAGCACAAAGCCATTTTCGTTCATGAGAAAGATTTTTTTTTAAAAATAAAGCAACCAGTAACCTGAAAGTGGAGGTGGTTCTTTGATCCATATCATTCGGCATGTCAAGAGGTGTGTAGGTAAACTGGAATTAGAAGCTGTGACACGCAGTCGTTCAGAGAAATACACCGAAGCCTCATTAGGCCACTTCACATGCATCTGTCATTTCTGATTTGTTCCCTCTGATACAGTATTTTCTTTTGTCCTTTTTCAGAACTCTCTTAAACCATCTCAACAGTGGGACTTTGCAAATTTCTTGCAGCGTGCATTCATCATCGCATTTCATCCCATCACTACTCGTTATACTCCCCAGGAGAAGCTGAGGCAATGCCCTCCCCTTCTTGGTTACCCGCTGCTGTGTTCCCCTTGCCCACCCCAGCCCAGGCAGCTGTAAAAGGGGAAGGTGATCAGAAAGCAGTGAACAAGAAGGCAGAGGAGAGCACCTGGTACAGTGAGAACACACCAGTACAAAATGGTTTACAATTTCTGTCTTATGATAGGCATTTGGGAGTTACTTGACAGGTTTATCACAGGATAGTGGACACACTAATTTTCACTGTTCACATGGTGGCGTGTGCTTACATTTCACAGGTGTTTGTCCATCTCCCCACTTACCTGCCATGCTTCTCTGAATGAAATGACTTGGTTCACAAAGTCGCTTTGCAGTCATTCATTCTCACTGCTATACCACATCATGTGGTTATTTTACTGGGGAAGGATTCAGTTGACATATCCCATCTTTCAGASAATACTATTAGAGACTAAATGTTTGTAGATCTTTGAAAAAACATGGGAATTTGAGGAGCAGTTCACTGAGTAGCTGTCTCGCATAAAAATCTTTCCTGTGGAGAATTAGGCCTTAGGTGATTATTAATCAGTTATTTGCTATGTGGAAACTTTCTCCCTGCCTTGGATCTCAATCCCCCATCTCTCCTTCTCTCTCCCCCATCCCCTTTGCCCTCCATATATTTACAGAACATGTCAAAATCACATTGCACTATCATTATGCCTGTCACAAAGTAGACATGCCTAATGGGCAGCCTTTCAGGATTCTAGCTACCTCTTGCAAAAACAGCATTCTCTGAGGACTGCACTCGCCGTTGTTTCCAGAGAGCTGTATTTACCTCAGATACTTTAAGGACAGCGACTGGGACAACTGTCAATAGTGTCAGAAAACAAACAAACAAACAAACAAAAAAACCCAGATATTTTACCTTCGCATTTTAAAAGCTCCCAGCTTAGTTAGCACTATAACATAAAGATCCCCAGCCACTTTGTACTGTCACAGCATGCCAGAAAACACATGTGCCGTATGCACCCTTTAGATTTGATGAGGCATAGCAACCTCAGCCATCATTTCACAGAAACAAGAGGCTTGCATCAAGCCTTTTCTCTCTTTTTTTTTTTTAAGAAAATTTTAACTTATTCCATAGTCTTTTGCTAAACAGTRAGACAGTAAATTCTACGTATACTCTTCAAAATTGGCCTTAGAATGATTAACGTGAACAAATAGCTACATGCTCGTCCATAAAAGCATCGAATGCTGCCCTCTACGTTGGAGCAGCCTGGCTGGTGTGTGTGTGTGGGTGCTCTCTGACCCCCCAAGAAGAGAACCCCAGTGAGTCTCTGACAAGCCTCGTCCTTCACACCCCTGAGACCTTGCTATAAGCACCGTTCCTCCAGACAAGCCAGGGCAGCACGAGGAGAGCTGGGACAGAGGACAGCAAGCCCGGGAAAGTTTAGTTTAGCAGGCTATAAATCCCCCTTCCCCTCCTCCTCTCTTTATTGCCTGTCTTTAGAAAACACAATCCGATATAAACCAGAGAGAGTGGAAGCAGGGCAATAAAACTGTACGGCAGGAGCACCGAGTGTCGCAGGGGTGTTATATTACTGACATTCCAAGTGGCTGATGTCAGGTGGCGAGTAGTAGGGCCCACAACCCACCAGGGCAAAGAAATATCCCAACCGTCCCTGGCGGCCCTGTGACATCCCGTCTGCTCAGATCCATTCTCCACTGTTACTCCATTCATCTCTTTTGCTCTATGCTACTTCCAAGCCCTTGAATTATGATTTGAAGGGCTCTGGTTTCAAAGCCATTGAAGTTAAGCACTGGGGCCTTTTGGCTCCCAAGTTTTGAGTCAAAATGTTATTGAAGTGCACAGTGGTATCACATGGTCAGCAAGTCCTGCACAGATAAAGTTTTTTTCTTAATATTCAGCTGATTGGCYTTAAAATAGAAATTTTATAATAAAAAGGTAACAACAGACCATAAAGTTTATACAGGAGCTAGATTTAGTGTGTTTTCTTATGCTTAAAGTAACTTCTGATTTTGAATTAGAAGAATATCTTCTCATTTTAGCTTCTAATTTAAGTATTGATATGAATGCATCTCCTTTTACAGTGAAAGCTCCATTTATGTAGGGCCAAGAGTTTCAAAAACAATTAGCAGTTTTAGGTGTCTTATATAAGCCACCTTAGTGACGGTTTTCAAGGATAGGCTCCTAGCACTTTCTGAAAATCAGGTCCTTTTAACTGTCCTGAACTGGGCACTTAAGACAGCCTGAGTTTCCGATTATCTTCCCCTATTCCAAAGCTGAACACAAATATATAATATACAATATAAAAATATAAGTTGAAACAAATATACCTCTCCTTTAGCTGTTCAGGTTTGTTTTTAGCTGATCGGTTGACTGACTCAGTTTATTCCACTGCTGCACAAATGCCAATATCACCACAAAGATGGTGGCGACCCTGTGGCTGGAGACAAGGGAAGACAGGAGCAGCTCTTTGGGGAACAGCCTTCTCTAATGTTGATTTAAAACAGTTTGTAACAGAAGCCTCAGCCATGCAACCTGGGGWGAATTGCCTTCTGCAGTTGCACATTTCTTTGTATTGACTGTAAACTTACGCTAGAAAACAGGCAGACTAGATATTTAACGTTCAGGCATCTAGCTAGATGAAGTATATCTCTCTATYATTCATTAATCGTCACTGTAAGAGTATTTCAGTTCTGAGGAATAAACAGCAACTCCCTAAGCTTGTGGAAGCACTCAATTCTGAACGTATATGCAGAGCCCCTTTCTTTATCCTGGACTCTGAGCCACCGCGTAAACATATGTACTCTGTAGTAGTTGGGGAGCATGTCAGGAAAAAATATCCAAATTAACTTTTGAAGTGGACTAATTAAAGTGTAGTAAATCCCTGTGTAGACACTCTTGCTGAGCATTGAAGAGGCCTGAATGTAGGTCAGCCTAATTTATTTTGAATTGAAGTAAAATAAATCAAATAAAGGTCACTTTAATCCTAAATGAGACTGGCCGTGGAGGCGGGTGGAGGGGGCTTAACATTGTTCAGAATTTAATAGTATTTGATAGCAATTACTTAGAATAATCTCCTTTATGAGGTTTTTGGACTCTCTTCTAGAATTCAGTTGTACTGTATAGCTGTTTATTAAATTATACGGAATTGTTAAAAAAATGACATTGAGGGACTAACATTGTAAATTGAATTCCAGAGTGTTTTCTATATGTGAAATGTGAAGGTTCAGAGGGTGCAGGACAAGGGAAAGAAGACATCTGAGTATCTTGCCACGGTGATTGCTCACTGTATACATTTCTAGCAAGCTGTGCAGGGAGTTCTTGTTTGGTTGAGTTTCTTTTTTTTAGGTCTGAGCTGACTTTTTGGTTCAGTTGAACATAGCATTTTCAACAGAATGCTTTCCAATTAACAATCATGTTTCCTAGCATACATATGAGGGGAAGTTCCCCTCTACTCTCTTCTCCATCTATAGGAGTATTTCAAGAGCAGGATATCAGCTGCTTTGCATCCATCTGTAACACTTTCAATCCTGCAATCCCAGTGTACATTTTGAATGTCAAAGAACAAAGTTTCCCTGCTGTCTCTGGGGAAAACTAGGTGTCATTAACCCAAATTTACAGATGGGAAAAACAGCATCCAAGGAGATGAATTGACTTGCCTAAGATAACACATAAGGAGTGAATGACAGCATGGAATAAACCAGATTCTTCTAAATCCCTGTCTTGCAACTCAGTCACAAGACTTGACTTTTTCCGTGTTTTGTAACAAGCCTTTATTTCTCTATCTCCCTTTCCAGAAACTCTGCTGTCAGTACAGGTGGTAGCCACATTGTCCAGCCCCATCTATTAAGAAAGATGCAGAAGTTGCTGGTCATACGGTTGGGACTGCCCTGGCCCTTCAATCTGGTGGGGTCTTTCTGCTCCTAATCCATTGTATTAGCTTCTGGCAATTCAGGCATCATCTACTGAAGTGCCGGGGTGAGAGGTCAATGCATTAAGTGTAGTAGATTAATACACTGCAGTAAATCCCAGAACCAGCACTTTAAGGAGCCAGTAATATTTCACACATGATTGTTCTACCAATTGATTGTACCATCTTGTGAGTGCGTGTGTGTGTGTATTTCTTCTACCCCCTTTACGAGCTTTCCCAAGCTCCCCTGTTTAGTGGAGATTGCTGTGTCCCACACTGGCTGCACTTTGATCAGGGAAATTCAATACCTGAGGTCTGGGCTTTATAGGAAAGCAAGGTCCAGATTAAGGGAATTAGCCACAGTAGATCACAACTAATAAAAGAGTGATTGAGCCCCACCACAGTGCTGCCCCAGGGGACAGGAGGAAAAGGTGGGGAGGAAGGGGGGAGGAAGACTTGCAGATAAAGCCATTTCCATAATGAGAAATGAACAAACCTGCCATCCCATCGTGCCTCTTACAGTCCTAGTAACCAGAGCAGGACTTTTAAGACAATCTTTCAGCTACAGCCCTTTTTTCTTCTTTCCTTACAAATRCATAATTCTTTCCCTTTTCTTCCTTCCGATAACCTTGCCCACACCCAAGCCTTCAGTGCAACCAAATCACAGGTCTTCCTTCTAAAGAATTCTGTGGAAAAACAACATTTTGCACTGATTCCCATGAGCAGCTCCATCTTTCTACCATAAGAGCAGCACTTTCAGACACTCTTGATAGAAGTGGGACTAGGAGCTCTCAACACTRTTCTTGTCTGGATGTTTCTCACAGCGTGAACCTGCATATAAGATTTGTGAAGATCTGTCTGTCTTTTTAATGAACTAAATCAAAATTCTTCCCTTCTCCATAACACTTGAAAATCAAACCAGGTCTGAGTGTGCAGTTTGCTCTATAGCTATGGTTGAAGTAACTTTGTCTGAAGGCTTTCCCAGGAGAGAGAAAGAAGCCGTATAACATCCACAAATCTAAACCAGGAGATGGTAGTGTTTATTATTGTATAAATGGTCACCGAGGAAAGATTAATGAGTATACTATCAAAGAGAATCAGACTGCTCATTATCACCCATTACCCAGTAACAAAAATATTTTGTACAAACCATCTTCAATTAGGATGTGAGTTCATTTTCTTCATAGGGAACAAATTCCTGTTTCCTTGCCTGCTTTTTAATGGTTCTCTTCTAGAACCAAAACTTCTCGTCATTCTTTTTTCTTTTTCATAGATTTATCTAAGCAAGGAGTGCAAAATCAAAAGARAAACACATAGTCACTGTGTCTGGTATCTCCTTTGTCATAAGGAAGTCTCTGGCTGTGTGTAGTGTTTTAGGTGCAGTTACACCTTTAGACAACCTTGCTTTTTATCAGAGACTAAGAAAATTACTTATTTTCAGTRTTATTTGTACATAATTTCTGTTTGGAAAGCAAATTTAGAAAAATAACTTACTTTATGCTATCAGTTTGCATTTAGGCATCTGTTTACCTAACAGTTGTTGGTGCTTATTACTTTAAATATGCCTAATGTGTGTCTCAGGCTCTCAAAGTCAAACACAGGGCTAAGTGCTTTAGTGAATCAGAGCCAGAGTGATTTAAACTATWGGCATTATTAAGGACGGAATGTATTAGATATACTTAGCGTTTTTACAGAATTTCATGATTTCTAAATAAATTAATATCATCATTCTTTTCAATGACAAATTGCTCTATCTCGTTTACTAAATCTCTTCATATCTCCAATCTTTAGCGTTAATATATGAACAATGGGGAATACTGAAGCCAAAGGGGGAAAAAATACTAATTTGAATGCATTTTTGATCAGATTCTTTGCTACCATAATGCTAAACAATATGTGAAAATGCTGTCAGTAAATAGATGGATAAATAAATACTTATTCTGTATAACTTGACTGGTCTGCYTGAAACACCTATATGTCTGCCACATAATGCATTTTTCACTCATATGGCACAATAGTATTAATCACTGTAAAGCTTTATACTTGTTTTTCCAACTTCTAAACATGTACAGTGTTTGAAAATATAAACAATTTTTTTCACCCCTCATATCTGACTGCTAATTAAATTTGCCCTACGTGTTCAAAATCTATGAAGTCATCCCCCCCTCCAAGATCAGGGTCTCTCGCTTCCTAACCGTTTTGCTCTCCATTATAGCAAGAATCTTCATGCCAAGGCTGCCATTAATGCTTGTCCTCTCTTGAGCAACCAATATTCCCAACGTTCTCAGCCTTGATAAAATTCCAAGAGCTTGTACAAAAAAGGAGGAAAGGGTGTTAAATTCAAATTAGGATAGGTTGTGAAAGCTTATCAATAATTCACAGGCAAACTGTTGCTGATGAGATCAAACAACCTTTTGTTTGGTGTATTGGCTATTTTGGTTAAATACCAGTTCCCAGAAAGATTTTTTCCTAAGATCATTGATTCATCTTCTTGAAGTGTCTGATGAAAGTAGACTAAGCTTAAAAACAAAAWTAGGCTTTATTTCAGATAAATGATGACAGTTTGAAAATATATTAGGATTGTCTAGGCATGAGCAAAACAACTTTGATATATAATTTGAAGCACTGCTGAGAATATTACTTTATTAGAAATGAAAATGGAAATAAGTTATATAAATTCACCTATGCAATTAACTGCTTTTGAGATCTTTAACCTAATCTCATGTTAGGAAAAAACTTAATTGGGAGATCTTCTCATGTAGACTTTTATATCCCAGTAACTTGAGACCAGTTTGGGTGATGGACTGTCAACACAGCTATTTTATCATATCTTATTCATGATGATCATTTAAGCAGCAACGCTCATCAGCTTTTATACACTAGTCCCTCTATCACCCATAATTATGTTCGTAGTTGCAGTAGGTGCTGTTTTACATCATCCATTTTCAATTCATATTATTCACCTGCCAAATCACAGGAAAGAAAGAACTTTACCAAAAAGAAGAGGCATAGCTGTCATATCAGATGATGCCTCTAAACATAATGACCCATGCATGAACAGATCCCAAAGCTAGATAYCAGTGAGAAAGTTGTCAAGGGAAATCATGTCAATAAACAAACATGGAAACTTGTTTAAGAAACCATCTTAAATTGTGAAAAACAGAGCAATCAGTGCACCTAATACCCTTGGGCTTTTCCTAACATCCAAGCCACCACAAGGGTGAGTCTCCTCCCCAATCCTGAGACACCCTAAGATTTGGATTGCACAAGTTTGTCCCAGCAAATCTAATCTTTAGA
The DNA here is from genome assembly GCF_003342845.1 of Nothoprocta perdicaria. Classification (NCBI taxonomy): domain Eukaryota; kingdom Metazoa; phylum Chordata; class Aves; order Tinamiformes; family Tinamidae; genus Nothoprocta; species Nothoprocta perdicaria. The sequence continues at coordinate 408,386 of NW_020455571.1, forward strand.
TTAACAGAAACGGCAAGGTAAGAGCCTAATACTGAAAAACTTGGTGTATCCATTAATCTTTTTCATATAATAGTACCATAGAATGGAAAATTTAATCTCTTTCAAAAKAAAACAAGATAGCAGCATCCACTACTTGCTAGTTAAATATTAAATGAAATGACTTAATACATGCAAACTTTTTTTTTTTTTTTTTTACATTCATTCAGTACAGGATTAAGGAAACAGCTGTTTATTTTTTTCTAATCAACTAACAAGTTATGCAGCAAGGGCTGAATCCTACTTCATTAAGTTTTCAATCCTTCTCCTATTCAAGGTTATGGTAAAGTACGTATAGATTTGAACAATGTAGGATCAGGGCTGGATGAGCTGATATAAAGTCTGCTGAAGTTCCCATTGATGCCCATGGTCTTTGAAGCAGAATCCCAGATAAGTGTAAATCTAAAGCAACTCAGTGGTGTTTAAAACAACACAGAACAAGTTTGTGGGTGAAACTTAACTTTGTTTTTTAAAAAAGGCAGGAAATGAAGACACCATCAATGGGCAGAACTCAGGAAATCTGTTAAAACCCTCAAAATCTCTGCTCTGGAGATCCATCCCCACCACCAGTAGATGAATGCTGCAAGCAATGATAAAATACCAGTTTGCTGGGCCGGCCCACGTCGACTGTTTAGCAACTATTTAGCAACTATTTGCCAGCTAAACAGATTCCTTGTCAGTGCAGCAGGATGGAAATACTTTGATTGCCAATAACCATAAGTTGAAATTCTGGCAAGGTCAATTCCTTCCTCAGATCCTAAGGGTAGGATGTTTGATTTATGATCTCTTCTGATAGTGTGATATAATGTACATAGATTAAAACTAGTCAATTTAGTAGCTAGACATTAAAATAGTTATGTAAAAACATCCTCAATGTACTGAGCCGGATGAATTTTCTTGTATAAAAGCCATTCAAACAAAACCCTAAAATTATGATGCTATCATCTCAACATAATCATGCAAGACTTTTTTTTACAAGACTTCTACCTCCAGCTCAGTTACAGATAATCTCACTTCTCCCAGCCTGAACCTTCCAGTAACACCTTGGATAATCCAATCTCCGTTATCCAATAACATTCATCCCATTTTAGCATTTTCAGGTTCATTTATGTCAGTGACTTACAAAGGAAACATTTATTCCTATCATTTCCTAGATAGGAACAAAGTGATTTACTCCACATCACAAAGGAGTTTACTGGCAGAACCAACTGTAAATGTAACGACAGCTTCCCAGCTCAGTGCCCTTTCTGCTGATAAACACTCCACCAATATTCTACTATATATCAGCACCCTAATTAGCTGTTACTATTCATACCAGTAATGCAATGCTTATAAAGTACGTGCAGCTCTCAAGAAGGAGACAGTATAAAAATACTTYTGCAAAACGGTTAGAGAAATAACTTCAGTAAAAAATTAATTTTACTAAAGGGAGACAGGAAGAGATTTTTGACCTCTCCAAGTCTAATATTACTGTTCCCTTTTTGCTTTGAGAGATGTCATTATTATTAAAGTAAGAGCACCTTTTATTTCATTATTTCTTAGTAAATTATCAGTCTTGACTCTCACGTGCATCCCAGGGGTCTATTTTTTGCATAGTTACAATCATCTCTGTGACATCTTAGTGGAGACCTTTAATGTGTAGAACAGATAGAACAGATGATTTTGCTCATGCTGTGTTTCAGCTGATATCATCTACCCTCCAATAGCCAACGGTTCCCACTGCATAGGGAASCCAGGTTTGTTATTTTATCTGCTACCAAGCCATTAGGCCTCCTGTCTTCCCAAAGGAAAAGAAAAACAAAACCTTCAGGTCTGTGATTAACAGAAGGCAAACAAGCTTCTCCATTCGATTTCAAATCAAAGGAAATTAAGGAATATTTTCCATGAATATGCTCTCACAAAATATGCAAAGCATCTTCCATACTTCCTTATAACCGTGTGCAAGGAGCTTCCTTGGCAATCACGGAAAGGAAATCCCTGGTTTAAGAAGCTGACAACTCCTCTACCATAGAGATGACTCATTTTATGCTGGCAGCTTCTTGTTCTAGGCTGCCACATTTGGCAGAGCTTCTGATCACCATTACGCACTGATAGGCACCACGTGTAACATTTTCTAGTCAGGCTGCTATAATGAAAGACCTTCCACAAACTGATTCTGGCTGATCTCCTTTTGCCCAGGGGTAATCCTCACAAATGAAGTGCTGCAGTCAGGAGCAAATGTTGATATACACACGTTCCAAAAGAGTAAGTWTATTACTAAAGATAACTTGGAAATAATACAGTGAAGTCAGTATCTCTAAGTACAGTGAAACCTCCAGTACTGACTCCTTCTGCATCAAAACATATATAAAAGTCTGCATTAACATCAWTATTAATTAGCAATTAAGTTCTTATTTTTTTAAGACACAAGACTGATGAGAATGCATGTGAATATCCATAGATAACCCCAAGAAATCTTGTTTTTCTTGTGATTGAGGATAGATAGGATAGTGGGATTTAAGAGATTATAGAAGAGCCATAACAAAAAGATGAAGCTTGCACTGAGCATCTTTGATCTTATGTGCTCTAGGTGTGCCCGCTGGAGCAGGGCGTTGGGCTAGGTGATCTCTAGAGGTCCCTTCCAGCCTTAATGATTCTGTGATTCTGTGATCTTGTGGAAGAGAAGCTGGTATGGCCTGGAGACTAGAGATTCAGTGACTATGATAGATATTTGTAGGGGAAGAAAAAAAAAAAAAAAGAAAATAGAAGTGCTAGATCCATGAACCTAGAGTTGCTATGGCACATTTCACTGGAGAAAACCTATTTTCTATTGCATTATATAAAGGAAAATTTTCCCAGGACAGAAACAGCAAGGAGATGACAGAAAGTCCAGTGAATCAGATAAAAAGGCCAGGCAAGCCACCAAGTACCATCTGAACTGCCTCCATGATTGTTTCTGGAACAGAATGATTCAAGCAAGCCTCAAAATCTGGAACATTTGGGGCAACTATTTTGCTATTTTTTCCTTGCAGGTAGTTATGTTCCTCTATGCTTTCCCTAGAGCTGTGGCAGTTGCACATAGTGTCTCCACACCAAGTTGCTTCATAAAAGAGAAGATGCTTGTCCTTTAGCCCTCAGGACCCAGCTGAGGTACTAAACTGAATGCTTACACCGTTCACTATGATTCCCCATTTAATTTTCCAGCAGGTACTCTAAGCTATATTTTCATGCCCCTAAAGGCAGGTTCTTAATTTGCATCCTGTCCTGCACAGTGTTTCACTTCCTTGCGTTTTTTCTTATTTTGAGGGTAGAGGAGCGGAATTTTATGGTGCCCATGTTAATCATTCCTGGTGGTCACAAAGGAGTTTAATAAAAGGGGTAAGKGGCTAGTTCAATTTTTTTCTCTGTCTTAGGAGGACATTGTTTTAAATATATACAGCTCTACTGGAGCAGAGATGTTGAGAGTATCCTATCTTTTCACTTGTTTTTCATGCCACAGTCATTCCCCACCTTTTGGTTTGTATTCTGTTGTGACAAAGAGCAACTTAATACTTTCATTTATTTGTTAAAGAGGTCTCTTTCTGGCACTTGCTCTCCTGCTAGGGAGGTAAGCATCTATAAAGTATTTCTAAAGGTGCCTTCTTTAAAAGTTYAATGGGTTTCCCCATAGGATACTCCAAATCCTGCTGCTATAAAGTTGATGGCTCTATTCTAATCGTGTAGAAAGGGCTGGTGTTGGAACCAGAGGACAGTTTTTCTTCCCCATATGTATGCATTTTTAAACGTGAGTCTACTCCAAGTCTCAGCTCTGTACAGCATGAGCAAACCTTCCAGCCAGCACTGAGCCCTATTTGGTTTAAGAAGGCTCTGTTTTAGCTCAGGCTTCTACCATGCCAATTTGCTAAGCAGGATCAAGACCTTGATTTTAAGCAACTTCATGGACCATTGCTGAGCAGAACATCTTAAATATTTGTGCTTAGTGTCAGGGCCTTGGGCCATGGGTTTGAGTAGTAGATGGTCCAACCCAGCTTTTTAACCTTTCAGGATAGGTTATTGTTTCTTTACTATGTTAGTATCTTTGAAGGAGACTGTAAACAAATTAGCTTCCCAATGTTTTGCATGAATTTCTCTCCCTGCTGACATATTAATTAATACTTTTGTGTATTTTTTAATAAAAGACAATTTCTATTTTTTCCCCTCAAAATTCATTCTGCCATGCTAATTGATATATCAGTACCTTTCTGCTTTCCTCACAGAAGTCAATGTGATTTACTGCATAAATAGCACTCGCTAATAAGGCATTACAAATGGCAATATTTTGTTATTTTATCTCTACAATACACTCGGGGAAYTAAAAACTGTTTATCATTCAGGGTATATAAGGAAACTGCCCTTAAGGCAGTATGTGCACAGTGGCCCGGGCAAGCTCATCAGTGTCAGCACAAGAGCAGTGACTGTCCAGCATCATGCTGTTCGGTTACTGTAACCTTGTAATGTTGCATCAGTGMCAAAGCAATCTCCAACTACAGATGAAACCCACTTTTGGATCCTTGGGAGAAACCATTAGGGTTGATAGATGGGAGGCATGAAGTTTAAACAGATTCAGAAATCAGTCTTTACTTAGGAAAGTCACACACAGGGTTTATCTTATAGGTTTATGTTCCCTGAGGCCAGGTGCACAGGGCTCTGGGCAGCACAGCCCAGCCCAGTACCACTCTTTCAGATGCAAACTCCTGCCATAGCAGGTTTTAGCCCAAGATCTGCCTGCCCCCCGCTAACACCTGCCCTGGCACAGCTGTTAAGCTGGGATCCCATCATGCATGTTTAGTAGTTTCCTGCCTTTCCCGTCTGAAGCAGAAGAGGATCCAGGAACCCTTCCAAGACTGAAAGGGTTCTCTGTGGTTCTCTGCTTCCCCCAGGTGGAGGTACCTGTGCTAGCAGCTGCTTCCTGAACTGGAAAACAGCAAACACAGCTACAGCAGCAGGCAATTTGGGAAGGTGGGAACGTTAAAGAAATGGTGAAGGCAAATACACTGCCAGGAGGTTTCCTAGAGCAAAGTGGAAACTAAGCTGCTACACAAAGTCCCCYGAAGAAATGGAGCAGRAGGAATAGGTCCTTGATAGAAAAYTAGAATAYTGGTGGAGGCAAGGAAGAGGGAGCRTGTAGGTTRGAGGGGAGGTAGGAAAAGGTTTGGATAATTGAGCTTTGCAACTGACTGCTCTTGTCCACTATTCTGGCTGGGCTGTGTTTGAGACTTTGCTGGAAGTCTCCACTGACCAAGAGTGCTGCCTTGTCATAACAGGGTGAGCAGAGTGAGTTCATTGCTTCTGAAAGTGTTTCAGGAACATCTGCATCCACCACATGGATGAACTAAGAAGGAGCAAACTGCTTAGGTAGCCACAGGAATGGCAGGGAGGAGATGGAGATGTAAGCAGTAAGTGGACTGGTGAGAAGAGGTGAAACATCAGTGGAAGGAAGCAGAAACTCACTATTGGTGAAYGACTTTTCTTCAAGCTGGCATATTTTATGACTGTCTTGTTTGAAACACGTAGGGCTCTTTTAAATGCCTAGAATATGTACTTGYTATCTAACATTGTGAGACAGGCTAGACAGTGCCTTGAGCCTGAGGCATTCAGGCCCATAGCAGGCAGGTCATTCTCCGTGTACCTTTCTGGGAGAAAAATTATTTTGATATGAAAAAAATGGAGAGATGTTGCTTCTCCAGCGGCTACAAAAGGAAGGGAGGAGCCTAGAGGGGACAAAAAGTTTCTTCAGAAGTGGAACCACTGACAAGTTGCTGTGGTGTCTGCTGGTCATGATCATAGCACGGTGCCTCGTGCACTGGCCTTGTGATGAGCAGAAAGCAGAGACAGAGAAAGCTCTGGAGACGGCCTGTGTGCCGGCTCTGTTGTCTAGTTAAGGGAAGCTACTAAGCAGAGATGAATCAGTGTATTATAARAAATCAGGAGAGTGAATGGTGGAACCTGATTGTTAGCCAGCAGCAACTGTATGRAACCTGAAGGCAGATGATTGTAATGGAGATTCATTCTCAAAGTGACAGTTACTTGAATCTAAATTAGACTACAGATTTTGTTCATTTGAATTTCAACTGCCATGAGTAGAGAACTCGATCATTTAGGAGCAGGATGGCTGAATAGAAAAAGTATTTCATTTTACGTAACGCTCACACACACACACCCACAAAAAGACTAGGAAAATAATGAAGAGACATCCTATAGACCCTAAGTCAAATAACTGTTACTTAAAACTACTTCACATTAAAACTGCTGACATTAGTCAACCATATAGCTAGGTACTATAGTGAAACCAAATAGCCCATTTTCTCATCATATGAATCATATGTACTGAGTTGACATCAGACGAGCTGATACAGAAGAAATTACAACAGTAGTCCAGGAAACTACTTGTTCTTACTCATGCACTGTATTCCTCAAAAAAAAMCATAGCTGATGAATTTTGCTCCATTTGCCAGCAGCATTGCAGTTATACCAGCACTGAATTAAACCGAGTGAGAACTGGCATATTCAAAGTAGCTGAATTAATTCAGGTACTCGGTTCCCTGTAACTAGATYGTGCTGCTGTTGGTTAAGGGCACCAGTTCAATAACTGATGGTGCTGCATGTTGTGACTTGGAAACCTAGAGATGTACTTGATAAATATCTTGGATATATAAAGCACCAGTAGAGCCAGAAGATACCTAACGGTTGTATTAGATGAAAAGGCTTCAGTCAACTTCAGGCTGTTGCTTGGCATAGAAGTAAGAGGTTGAGGAAAAAGTTGCTATGGCATCTATAGGCCTTGGTTCACACACAGAATGCATAAAGGCCTCAGCTGTAGTGACAGCAGCAAGTTTTGACCTCCACCACCCTCTTAGGAAGCACCAATTTGCAAGTGTCTAGGTTTGTCCTTGACTGTCTTCAAGGACATCTCAGTGTCTGGCTTTACTATTATCCCAGATGTGATGTGGTTGTTTGCTTATCAAAACCGGAGAACAATGTCCTGAGTCACAGATATGCAAGTATAAAGTCAGAATATTTTGAAACATCCATGGATTTACACCAGAAGCTGCAATCAGCATCTTCCTTTACTTTAATAAGGCCTTTCTTCGTCAGTGAAGCACTCCTTGACTTCAAGGACAGTCACACATRTGTAAAAGCAAACATTTCAAGATTTCGCCCTTAGCAATAGTCATAAATTACTTTTYGTTTGTGATCCATGATCCTTCGTCTATTAATGGTAATGGAAGAATTCTTTATTTGACGTCACTTGGGAGGAGCAGATCCCAAGGCGGTTGTTCTCAGGCATATCAAAGCAACTATTCTGTATTGAAAGTAAATTAAAATGCAGTATTCTGGCATTTGCCAGGAATGTAAATCTCAGCTCCACAAATCAAATCTTAATTGCTGTATCTATGTATTAGTATTCCAAGTGAAACCTGTGACAGTCAGACAGGTTGTTAGATAACCAATCATTTTAAACATCTTTTCAGAAGCAAGATTATTCCGTCTGTTGGTTACATAAAATTGCTTTCTAGCATCTAAAACACAGTCTGAATTCAGTTTCCCTGTATTTTCTCAAGGATGCCTGAGAACAGAATTTCACCTGAGTAAGCCTACACTAACCAGGAGGTGACTAAGCAATTTACATCAGCATCSCTTTGAAGGATGAAAAGTTATTTTAGTTGGCAAATCTTACAGACCTGTTATTATGCATAACTCCCTAAGAAAGGGGGAGAGATGAGGCAACAAGAATTGCACAGAATAGCTTCAAGTTTCAGTGACAAGTGAGCATGTGATTTCAGAATATCTAGGATATCAGAATAATCCTCATTGTGCCRTGTATATGATGTTTCCTTTCCAGTTAATACCATGTACTCTACTGCACTTTTGTTCAAGGATAGAACACTTTTGACCCTAAAGATATAAAGCATTATACATCAAATTTAGATTTTTAAGGACYATCTTTTACGTTTGCCACACCAAGAGGTAGTGGCCATCTCAAGTGGCTTGCATAATTTACTTTTGGCATGAAGCTTTGGGTATGTGTGCTGTGCACACACGTGTGCATATGCACATGCATATATGCAAAAAAACTAAGCTTTTTTCTTGCAGAGTTTTTTTCCAGGGAAGGCAACTATTTCTAGGTTTTTATAAGCTGATRGAACAGGCTTGTCAAATAGTCTTTATGAGAGAAGAAACAGGAAGATGCTTTGGTTTGCAGACACAGGGTTATTGGGCAATTATGGTTTTTATAGAGCTGTCATAGGACAAATCACGGGCCTGCTTTTGCCTTTGATGCTACAAGGCAGACGGCCCAATAAASATCAGAACAAGGGAGGACAAAGGGGGTCAGGGACAGAGCCTTCCCGTGGGGTCCCGCTTCTGCCTCCTGCCTCAGAAACCAGACCCCCCTTCCAGACGCACTGCAGCCGCTCATCGTGAGGCTTCCTGGTGACCCTCCTCATGGGCAGCGCTATGAAAACCCACAAGTGCTCCGGGAGCTAGTGCCTCTGTGCAGCTATTTCAGGGCTAACACAGCTCTTGGTGAGAATGCTGCTCTCCTGTGTTCTCTCAGAACCAAATGTTTGCGGATAAATGTGTAAAAGCCATTGCACAAAGTCTGGAAGCTTAGACTACATAAGCTATGGAAGGTAGACATAAGCTATGTCTTTCATACAAAGAACTGGCAAAATCCCTCCCTGCATGTGTCCCTTATGGTTTTTTTTTTTTTTTTTTTTTTTTTTTTTTGTGTTTCCTTACTCTTCTTTTGGTTGTTCTCTACCATTTCACAGTTGGGAAGAGATTTCCTCAGGGCAAGTTGTCCTACCAGTTTCTGATTTGGGGTTTATTTCCCCTTCTGAAGCACCTGGTACTGGTCCCTGTCAAAGACAGCATCTTTCTAAGTAAACTACCAGTTTGTTTCCTTATGTCCAATTGTCAAATGTCTGAAGGACATTTAGAAAAATCATAGATTTATTTTCATAAGAAGGATTCATCATGTGCCCAAATGGGACACTGGGAAAATTCTAAAAATAGCATTTCACAGTATTTTCAATGGCACAAGCATTTATTGGTAATTGCAGATATTCTAATTAGACAAATTATTTCAAATCTCAAATTCTAATTTGACTTTCTCTAAGAGACTCCAGGGACATTAGTAAGGTAATGATAGTGTCCATATAGTTTTATGACTGCTGCTAGGGTTGTGTTTGATAATATCCTGTTTTCCTCTCAGACAGGTGATTGGGATAAGTATCAGAGCTCAGAACTGCAGGGAAAGGAGCCTTAAACTTCCTGTTCCTATACCAATTACTTTGATGAAAACCAAAATACTCTTTTGTGATCACTTTTCAGTATGTTCACCACCCCCTCTAGAAAATAGTTTAGCACAGAGATTGAAGAGACCTGGAAGGGGAAACTAGTGGGAGGACAACTACAATCCCATGAGTATATGCAACGTACGTTGCACCTGGGAAAGGAGGAAATCTTCAAGGTGTGAGTACTGCATTTTGACCCTTGATTTATCTGACAAGGAGTATGGACCATCGCTCATCACTTCTGCTATCAGAATTATCTGTTTAGTGTGACCTGTACTTAGCTTTCACATCATCAGGTCTTATTTAATACATTCTCTTTTCCATTCCCCTCCCCTCCAGAACACACTATGCCACTGGGCTGGTTGCTATCAATGGAAAAGGGAATAAAGTGTCCTAGCCTGTTGGTATTTGCTGCAGAAATTTCGATAAATGCTAGACCAGTTATAAAGAAAGTAAAAACACAAATTCCTCTCAGAACATTGGTGAGATTTATTAGATGAAACACAGTATACTGATTGACTAGTCCTGTTACTATGTTTGCTGGTTTTATGCCTACCTTTCCCTCTTGATCCCTCTTGATCTCCCATCTCTCAGTCATATTCATTTTTTTCCTGAGATGTCTTTTTCTTCTCTTTCAGTGCAATAGATCCTCTGTGGCTGCCTTCAAGTTTCTGTTCTGCAAGAAAGTAACATGACTGGCCCATGTTCCTATGTGATTCAGAATCCAAGACCAAAAATTAGTCTCATTTTGTACTGCAAGCTCTGAACTGCAAGCACAGAAGCTGTCTTCAGATTCAGGCACAGGGTGTTGTATCAGATATACAGGATTCCCATTTCCATGCTCATAACTACTTCAAAACTTAACTTGTAATAGAAAAGTAAATGCTCATGCAAAAGGGTCCAGAAAAATCCAAGTATTGGAAACCTTAAGATCATGCTGATCAATACAAGACTTAAATCTACCATCTGGAGCTGAGGAATCCACGTGTAGCCTATCAGCTGAACAGCAGGTCCCTGACAATCTGAAGAATTCTGAAAACTGTCCCTTAGGCCTCCTCCAGGAGAGCAGTCACAGGCAGTGGACAGGTAGAAGCACCAAGTAACATCCTCAACCTAACGAAATCCTAACTGCATGCTCCCTGCCTTCTCTGCCTCTGCCCTCAAGTCACATTTGACTCTAATTCACCTACCATTGGAAATCTGCAAAATCTCACCTGTGACAGCTCTGCTGACAAACAGGGGAGATCAGAGTCTTTCATCTGGGTGATGAACTGCCAGCCTGTCAGAACAGTGGAGTATCTGTACTGTGCCAAGACAGGTCAGAGCTGCCGCAGGGGGCTGCATTCTGACCTTGGGAAGGCTTCAGAAGGACTTTCAGCTCTACCTATTATTAACTCTTAGGGTCCACAGGACAGTAGGAACATTTGTGAGACACAGGCCGCAGTATACAGAGGAGATGCATCCCTGAGCACACACATACACAGGCCACAGTGTTAGAGACACTGGGCTTCCCCACTACCTACAGTCTTACTCCATTTCTCAGGTGAGAGCCTCCCACAGTGGATGATTAACTGGTAGGTTCTCAAAACTGTTAATAGGATAATTACATGTAAAATTTTGTCTTTCCTTTTGGGTACCTGAATAGAAAGCCTAGAGCATAATATTGTTTACTCACACTTCTTATGCAATTTATGATGCAGTTGRAGTATTTGTATATGATTGAAAAAAGGAATCAACACTGGCAGCTTAGGTTCTATAGCCTAGTAATGGTGCAAAAGTACCAATTTTCTATATGCAATATGTCATTAAAACAAGTGATACATGGACCCAGGATTAAGGAAAATAGAATATTCTTTGCTTTTTAATCAAATTCTGATGTTCTTTTCCCATGTACTAATTCTCAGCATTGTCACTGGATGGCTATACACCCAGCTCTGGGCAGCAACTTGCTGATCTTTAACCTTTTAGAGTAAGAGATGAAGGAGGAAGATAACAGCATTGATAGAAGATTGAATTCAAGTGTTCAGTTTTGTTCAGTCATTGGATTATTACTGCATTTTATTTTTGATTGCAGTTTTCAGTATTTCATTTTCAGAAGAAAACATCTCACTTGGTCCCTTAGCACTATCTAGGTTTTAGGTCCCCTTTCTATAGTTCAGGTTTAGCTACATTCACCAACCTAGTTAGGCAGGGGCATATTCTAGTTTAGAGCAAATCATTTAAAGTTCAGAAGTTGAACATGTATTAAGAAATTCCTAGACCAGATTTGGTAAGATGCTAGGTGCTACCACCCAGATTTTTAGACAGAGGCCTACTAAGACTCTAAAGTAGCTCCCATCTGCAGTGGTATGCACTGATGCATTTAAAAATAATCTGTCTGGAACTGTTTTTTTCTGAGTAACTTCAACCAAAACTTTACTTCCCATTTTTTAAGCCTCTATTCCTTTGTAGTGTAGTTCTGCAGTTTGCAAAACTAAAGGCTATTTGTCTGTGGCTGCTGGAAATAGAGCAAAATATTTATTAAGTACTGTACCCTTGACCACCAGAGGCCAAGAATCAAGGTTCTAAAACGATCTCAGCTCCAACTATTTACTAAGCATCTTCTAAAGAAAAAAGTCATTTACCTAAAACTCTTCCAGTCTAAACAGAAGGAACAAATCAGCCTCCATTACAGCCCTTCTGAATGGTCACATTGCCTTTAAATGGGCTACCTCTAAGTGGGAGCATTTCTGGAATAGAAACTCTATCATGTTGTTCTGTACGACACTATTCAGAGAGCATCATGCAAACACTTAAGTTCTGAACATGACCTTTACCCACTTCACTAGATCTGCTCATGGAAAAAGGGAGGATCATCTCTGGGTCTCTCATTACCTACCTGTGAGAACACAGTCAAGGCTGGGCTTTCTGCCTGCTCCTGACCACTGGGGTCAGGCCACTGACTGAGTACCAGGGTAAATAGTCATGTAAACCTGCCAGTGCTTTCAGTTGGAAATAGCTAAACCAGCAACTGAAGGGAGTTCTCACTTGCAACTCCTGGTAAAAAATACCATAGCTCTCACAAATAAGTGTCTGAATATTCAGATTTTTTTTTTTTTGCTCTGACAGTCAAATCATGACACTGAGAAGAATAATAGGTTCAGATTACACTAAGCTAATCATTTTGCTACTAAAACAGGGCAGAAAATTCTATATAGTGTCTTTAATATAAAGCCTTCCAGCTCAAGACAGAGAGTTAGTTATTTCTTAGAGGAGTGGACACTTAAAAAAGAGAGACTGAAAGTTGGGTTTGTAAAAGTACTTGCCTTTTTTTTACCTCTTACTTGCTCTTGTAACCTCTTACTGAAAGCACCCCAAAGAATTTAGAAACCCAGTTTTATTTTCCCATTGTGCACGAACTAATCGGAAGCCACAGCTAATCTGAGTTGCCTGAACTGTACTATATTGGTTCAGTTTCCTCTGTCTAAGCTTACATTACTGTTCAGCTMTTTAAAAAATAGTAATCCAGAGCATCTCTACCCAGTCTTGTGTCTTGTTTCTCCTTTGAGGAAGGTGCAAAACCTAAGCTCAAGTCAAGAAGTGAACAGGTTGTTAGTTGCAACAATGAAGCCTTCTTTGACTCTTCAACTTTGTTTTTCACCCCTTTCTCCAGTTGAAGCAATTCTGTTATTTTTTTCCTTCCAACATGTAGAAACTTTGCTGAAAAATGTTACCCTATCTTAACCTCTTACAGAGGCATTTGAGTGTAAGGTTGTCATCTCAAACCAGAGATAGACAAGGTGGGAAAAAATAGGTTCATTCAGGTGAAAGCCTGTTACAGAAGCATTAGTCATCTATTTGTAATACCCCTAACTCCTGAGGGGGACAGGCCTAGGACAGATAACACCGCACTTGCCTTATTTCTTACAGCCTTTTGTTAGCATCCACTAATGACCACTGTAAGAAACAGGATCCTGGGATAGATGTACCCATGATCTAATCAGGTTTGACCGTTCTTGTGTGATCTGACAGAGGCTCCAGAATTCCTCCTCTCCCATGAGAAGATTTAGAAAATAGCTTGCAAAATTTAACCAGTCTTGATCAATGAAGTTACAGAATTGTGTTGCACATAAACACTTAACAAAAGGACAGTGACTTTGTTCATCAGCAGGGGAACAAGAGGCCTCTGCCTCTCATCGAGGAGCAAGCGCTCTCACTGTTCCCCCGCGCTCCCTGCGTTTACTACACTGCACTGTTAACATCAGTTGCCTCAGGTCAGAATGTTTCTCAGCGATATAACAGGATAMTCTTCTGGGGAAAGTACCTTGTCCGACAAGTTAGTACCTCCTTGCTGTTGATGATTTATTTATAATGGAAGCTGGAATTCCCCTTTCAAACTTTCCACTGTAGGAAAGGAAGAACTCTAGCTGACTCTTTTTGCTGGTACTCTTTAATACTTTCTAAACATATTTCTGCTCATTCATAGCATAGCCAACTGCTTGGATGCCTATGGCTATGTTATCCCTCTCCCTTCCCTCAAAAGTACCAAGGAAGTTCAGAAAGAAATTGTAGCTTAGTAGGTGAATGCTAGGTTTGCTGGACCAGTGGCCAAATGAAAAAATAAAACACAGGACACATCGAGATGGTCAAGGCAAGAATTGACAGCAGAGAGGATCTGTTGATGATCAGTGGAAGGCAAATCCCAGTAATACTCAGGGGATCTTCTGTCTTTATGCTTGGTACCTGTTGGATACTTCAGGATGATTTTTAAGGATTAGATATTTCAGGCCTCACAGAGGAAGTTTTAAGCCCTTACATTTCAGAAATAGTATTTTCAATGCATTTTTAGCCCTCTCTGCTGCTGTGTTGATACAAGACAGCCATGTAAAACTSGCAGAAGTAGCCCAGGGGAAAATTCCTGCATGGGAGATCTTTTTCCCATCATTTAGTCCTGATATATATTAGTATGTAGAATGGAACATAAGAAGAAAACAAGATAAGAAAGATGTGCAACTGTGTTAGGATGATTCTATACTTGTACTATGGAATATATCCTGGAAGGCAGACCTAACTGAGCATGAAAAGGAATAATTCAAAGGTTAGTGTCTAGTATCAAGGACAAAAAGTGGCAACTCCCATACCTTTCCACTCCCTTAGGATAGAAATGGAAAAACTGCCTAGGCCTTTCTTAGAACTTCCTTTTTCCTCTCCTTTGTAAGCACCTCTAATTCTGGTCTTTCAAATATTTTCTGTGAGTTCCACAAAAGAGGGAAATTTTGTAATTTTACTGCCGACAAATCAGAGATAGAAGCGGACAGTGTTTAAATGTCAGCCAGTCGCCTTTCCTTTCAGGGAATGCAAATTACACCGCACTAGGTTCACTTGCTGTGGCAGCAAAACTAGAGTGCATAAATGGAAAGTAGGAAGGAAAAATGTGATATTCATACCATTATGAAGTAAGCTCATTCAAGTAACTAACTTTTACAAGACATGGGCAGGTTTATAGGTCACTCGTATCCTGCTGGTTGGGCACCAAATGACCAGACTGCGTGACACATCTCTGAATGCCTTCTATGTTCATTCATGAAGGAACTCACTTATCTTGTTTAAATCTCACCAGCTCCCATGTATTTTATTTCTTCTCCAAGGCTTTTTAGCTAGCATCCAGCTGTATGATTTGCAAATATTCTTCCAAGCTTTACTCAGCTGCCAAAGGAGCCGTGTTYACTCTGTTTGCAGGACTGGTAGGTCTGCCTGGCTGTGCTATCATTTTGGGTGCTGTCACTAGACACAGGAGCTGACAATTGTCAGCTTACTAGATGGACAGAAAGTAAAACAACTAGAAAGATACAGATGGAAGAATCTTAGGTTTAAGGCAGCCMTCTTTTGCCCAAATGAAAGCAAAAAGGCATTTTCCTATAGCCTTTGTAGAAATAAGGAACTGCCTGTCTGTACCTGCTTCTCCTGCCTCTGCTGGTCTGGTGTGTTTGGAATGAAAGATTTTCCCTGCAAGCCACCCTGAACCTTTTCCCTAGCCTGTCTGTCAGGCTCCCTTTTATCAGCACAGGTTTCTCAGTGGGCCACAGTGATTTACTGTCCAAATAGTGCTGTTCTTTGTCAGAGGCTGTGACAGAAAAGACTTGCTTTGCAGCTAATCAGAATCCCTTCCATTTCCCTCATGTTTTTTCACTCTCTTCAAACATTGTTTTACAAGTCCATTGCTTGCTATCTGCCTGACACAGAAGCTGCACCTCAGGGCATCATTTTCTCACCTCCAAGCCAGAGGGTTGCTTCTTTGATGCTTGGTTTTAAAAAGTTGRAATAACTCCACTTACAGAATCTACTCTGCCACCCCAGGGCAACATGCCTTGGGGGAAAAGGATCCTGTATGGTTCAAAATGGCATCTGAGAGTAGTATTTTTTTTTTTTTTTTAAGTTGAGATAAAAGGAAGAACAATTTTTACCTGTTTGAGCCAAGCCACGAGCCTTTCAGTCCAGGATCAGTCCATAAGAACATATCTGAACTTAGTAAAAATGAAGTCAGTCAACCTTTCTGGAAAGAATAGACACAATCCTGATTCTTTGAGTCCAAAGTGAATGCAGTTTAGAATCAGTCTGATCTTTTAACAAGTAGATATCTCTAAGGTCCAGCCTCCTAAGCAGTGTTTGTGATTCTGCCATTAAATTTGAAATGGTAGCTGAAGTCATTCAACCAAAACTCCTACTAGCTCTTAAAATCACCTTTAGGATTTCTGCTACTGAGCTGCTGATTCAGGCTCTTGGTCTAGGTTTGGATTTGCAGTCACTTCACATAGCTGGCAGTATGTTTAACTAGCCCTGGTTTAACCAATAAGTCCTGAGAGAACATGTAGACTTGCTTTTAAGCATTTATTTTGTTCCAAATTTAGCAACCTGGATAATTATATTCTTATATTCAGTGTGAACCTGAAGCACAACTCTGAAGCCTTGTTTCATTTTGGCTCTAATTTGAGTTGAGTCCCATTAATACACGCAAGCCCCTAACTGAATATGATTATTATTCAGATTATATTTAGATTCTTTAGCTTATTTAGATTCTGATGTATGTCATTAGGCCTCATAGCATTTGCACAAAAGTTTACTTACCTCAAGCAGTTTGCCATAGGATTCTCCAATGACCCTATTATTTAAGAAATCCTGAGAAGTACAGAATGAGGACAGGCAGACTTTCCTAGACTTTAACACGCCTATACATCCCAGAGTTTCCCTAGCTCTTTAATGGGTTCTCGCACTATTTGGTCACCCTTACTATTTTAGGAAGAATCTATATGCATATAGCAAAGATTAAAGCAGGGAATAAGAACTGAACACCAGAACATTTTGTGAAGGGAGAGGAGTCCTGTTAGGAAATAACATTAACAGGAATGAGGAACTGTCTGTAGTTCACTAATAAGATATAAATTCTGAGATTAAACTTTGAATGTTTTGGCACTTTAAGGTCAACATAGCAACTACAGAAGAGAAGTCTGGACTGGTACACTTAGAAATAGAAAAAATACTAACAGATTACTAGCCCACAACTTAATTACTACCTGTCAAGACACTGCATAAGAGAGGTGATCCTTTAATATTGATCAAGGAAACCAAAAATCCTAGTGTTTGATTATTTAAAGATGGTCATGAAATTCGCTATTTTAAAAATGATCCTATCCTATGTTTCTACCTGAAAGTCTGACAGTGAAACTACAGCCATAACTGTTAAACCAAACTCAGCCTTAGGATGCCTTCGGCCTAGCTCAACAATCTTGATAATTGCATGTAAGTGGAAGCTGCAAATGCTTTAGTTCAGCCACAGACACTGTGGGTCAGATGCATTCAGTTGATGTTTCACACATAAGACAATGGAAACGTCTAGACTACTTGTAATTTCACACTGAAAGCATTTCATCTTTTGAATTGGGGCATACAAATATGTATTTCACTATCTATCTTCATAGTGTAGAAGCATGCGTCTTACCCTACCGTTTTTCCTCAAATGCATGTTATTATCTCAATGTACACCTGAACASTGTTTTGACAGCCTATCATTTTCTCATGTTAGAACACATTTTAAAATGTCTATTAAAGGAGCCTGTTCTTAACAGCAGCCATATCACCCTTCAACAGGACAGCTTATCAATCATCATTTACATAAAAAGCTGTTTCCTTTAACTATGCAACAAACAAGMGAAAGAAAAGAGGCAAAAACCCCAAAGATGCACAGATTCTTGGAAATTTAAGTTACTAACCTGCATGCCAACTGAAGATGTGAGATTCCTGACATTTAAACAGAATGGCAGAGCAATCAATACTAAGGGTTCAAAAAACGAATGCAGTGTTGCAGTTAGTGACACACATTAGGTCATTTACTGGGTGGCATTGATACTGAACACCACGCAGCGCTGTTTGCAAGTACAGAGGTAGTATTCCTGACATCTCATCCAACTTCCAGCTATACTTACACCAACTCCCTTCATGGCTCAATGAATTTTCAATGGATATAGGATTCTCTGCTTCCTTCCCTGTTGTGTAGTGTTAATCCCTTATGTAAAATGTCAGCCAATTTCTGCCTCTAAGGTGGCTACATTTCATCAGTGCATTAATGCAACTTCCCATTTGATTAAAAAGTAAAGTTAGGTCTTTCTCCAAGCAGAGACTTGTTCTTTATTCTACTTCATTTTTGGAGGAAAACCACACATGGGCTTCCTAACTGGCTGCAGAAAATGTTGGTAATAAGAAAGTCAAGGCTAATTATAGTGCTTGCTCTTTGACCAAAGGTCCACATACTTTTATTATCTGAAATGGACAAGAATAGTTTAGTAGCATGCTGTAAAACTTAACAAAAGGTATCAGATGAATAGCTCTCCACTTATGTTCCTTCTAAAGTCAAGAAACCTGACCCCAAAGTAATAATAATAATAACCCATAGGCTGAAGGAAGACTCTTTCATTCAAGTCATCATGAAACCAGTAAGATGCTTTCCAGTTGACTTCAGTGAGCTCTGGCTTGTGCCCCTTGACAGTGAGCACAAATTTCATTTGTCTAATTCAGTTGCTTTTATATCTTCAAGCTGTGAGATTAACGGGTGACTGAAGTAAGAACAAGAATGATAAACATGAAGCTGCTGTGTGTAAGCAGAGCAACTAGATCTAGTAGGTAAGAATAAAATGCTCAAATCATCTATGACTTGGAGAAGTGACTCTGTTTCCTCAGCCCGATTGGCAGGAATGACACTGAAGCACCTCACGGTCTGCAGGTGATCACTGTTAGGTAAATGTTGCTACCACTAAAGTACAGGAAGGCCAGTGTAAGAAGTTTGTATAGTGAACGTCACACTGACAGCTTGCAGTCTCCTCCTCTAACACCAAGAGATTTCGCTACAGGGTTTTGGTATAAGCCAGCCCTGATGCTTGGAAATTTTTCAACCTTGATTTAGTAGCTTTATCTATGTCCACGTGAGGACTGACAGCTCCAGAGCTCATGACAGTAGATTCAGTGTTGGACACCTGGACTACTTAAAAACCCACACACTTCRGAGAGTACCAGCCTTCTGCATTCCCGCTATATAAAGGACAGTCTACTACTTCCCCTTACCAAACCAGGGCTTGCATTTGATTAGACTTAGATGTGCAAAGAGCAAGCTATAGAGCTACTTCACATACTGCCCATAATTTCTTAGTAGAATGAGTTAGAAATCCTACTGTCGTTTAAGTTTTACTCCTTTGTGTCAAACTCCAATTTGTTCCATGGATGCCAAGTATTTGCATGGTCTGCCTACCAGTTTTGCTTTCATGATGTTGGCTGTGCCTCTGCCTTCTGAGATGAGACATTTCTCACCCTTTCTTGAGGCTCAACAGCGTTTGAGTGGAGCCTTTAATCTACAGCAGCATCTCAGCCAGCTGTTGGTGGCTGCCATCTTGCTAGAAAACATTTTGTTGGTGACACTGGACAACAGAGGGGAGAAGACAACTGATGTGTATAAAACTGCAAATCCATGTTTAAGGTGCATTTTAGCAATAGAAAAAATGGAACTGTYAAATCTTTAGGGCAGCTTAATTTTTCAGGCTCTTAATTGTTGAGCAAACATTCAGCATTTGGTCTCTTTTGCAGCTTTCATGTTGCCAGTGTCAGAATTGATGTCACTCAGCCAAGTGCCCACTGGCAAAAGCAGCAAAAGCCTCAAAAATGCCAGCTGCCATTAGGTATTTCTGTTGTGAAGCAAGTCCCAGTTTGTGCGTGGCAAGAACAGTCTCTCCCTGCGTGAGCCTTCTGATCTCTGCATTAAGCAGAGGTTTGCTGCCCGCCCATTTCACAAAGGCTTTTTCTTTCAGATCCTCAGCATTATTAGCAAATGGAGGCACACACTGCACAGGTACAGMTCATAGATTTAAGCAAAACATGATGCTTTTAGCGCATCTACTGCATTCACATTGCTTTACAGAGAGCAGAGAGGGAACATTATTTACATCCTCAAACAGAACATTTAGTTATATCCAGCTTTAGAGGCTGAATTTAAAGTTTTTAATCATCATCACTTAGTAAAGTTAGTATAGTCAAGAAAGAAGTTAACTACATCTCAGTGACAACCTCTGAGATAGTTCTTACTATTGTTCGTCACTACTGAAGACAAATAGTGTGACTGTTGTGATTTTGCACATGATTTGGCTTATAAGCTGTAAACTTGCAAGGTTTTATAGTAGCAGGTTTCAGTACAAGYGATTGCTCATCTACAGTTGTCCAGAGTTTGCAGAGCCAAGAGTTAAAATGATAACCTTTTTACTTTCAAAGTAAGCTCATTTGATCTGAAGTCTTTGCCATCTAAAACAATGCTTYCCTTGCAATTGCTTCTACTGTAGAAGGGCTCAGGAAGCCCTTCTTGTCCTCTGGGTTTATATGGGACTTAAAGTTACCACCTCAGGTGGCTTAAGTTTCTGGTTGTGACATCCTGTTAACGCGGAACTTCATCCTACACAGACAGGAGGGGCTTTTTTCCCATTTCCCATGTTCCCGTGTTTTCCCCAGAGCAAACCCGTTYAGATGGTGTAGATTTGCTTCCTTCAGGGATGAAGGAGAGGCCAGGCTATAGCAATAAAAATCCATTATATTATCTTTTTGTGTCTCCTTGTCATGAACTTCTAAGAACAGGAACTAAGAGGATCACTATTGAGAAGAGCGCTGTAATTGTAGCTCCTGAGCGCTGCATATAGGAGATTGCCAAGGCAACAAATCATTCCACGGCAAGGGCAGAGGTAGTTAAGATGAGGTTGTTACAAACCCCTGCTGTGCATAATCATATAGTAAGCAGCATTTTTAAAAGGTTCTTGTATAAAATAGGACAGATGGAAAAGGAATAAGAGGAATTAATTTCCTCTCTTTTTCTGCTTGCTCACTTATTGAGGTACAAGAGCAAATTAGAGGCATGTCCTGCACCTGGGGACAGTGAGGGTTGGTAGGGAAAAGCTGTCTGCTTTCTTTGCAGATATAGTGCAGATCCTATGGCAAGTAGGGCAAGGGGCTACCTTTATCTGGAAAAGATATAGTTTCAGCTGTAACATGTTTTTAAAATATGAAGTGCAGGGTGAAGAGCATTCTTTTGCGGCCTAAGCTTTTTCCTTTAAGTTTTTGCCATTGTTGTTACAAATTGCAGCCTTGGAGGATTTGTTTGAAGTCACAGGATGCTTTGTGTAACTAGGATTTGCTCAGGAGTATGAGATTTGCCAATTAAGCTTCTAAAAATTAGAAATGTATATCCATAGTGTGCCTCCATCAGCAGCAGATTCCTTTCCCTCCCACCACAAGTTCCTTCTGTGGCTTCCCATGCCCTRTCACTCCCAGCTACTTATTTGAATCACTGGAAGTAACTCTGTTGTAGTGACACAATTCATGGGCTGGATGGTCAGCTAAAATAGATAAATTACTGTGATGGGAAGCACCCTTTCCAGGCAGTTATTTCAGTGATTCAATCTATGTTCAGCACCACAAACAGTTATCAGCATCACCGAAAGGGGCAGTAGCAAAGAATGGGGTGGGGGAYGGCTTGAAAGGCAGATTAAGCCAGAGATCTACCATACCTACATATCTGCACAAGAAAATTTGCCATTCTTGATGTCTTCTAGATACTGCCTTCCTCCAGCAACYTTCACTTTCCAAAAATCAAATAATTGCTTCACAAATGACTTGCTTTTGCAAACTCTTTCCAGTTCAGAAAGATGTTTACATGTCTCCCTTGCTAAGTTTTTGGCAAATTAGATGGCATTCTAGACCCATTTTGAAGAATCCAATTTTTGCAAGTTTAACTAACTGCTATTTTCTGCAACGAGGTATACAGCTTTTACTAGTGTAAGACATTATTCACCAGTAGCCGTTGTATCATTTACTCAGCATATGACATTAAACATCATCCCTACAACCTAAGCTAAATAACAGAAAAACTAAGAAAAAAAAAAAAGGATCAAAGCAAAGCTGTTTCTTATCCTGGCAGTAGCTTGTGATCTACTGGACAAATCAGTTTTCCATTTATTTCTCTCCCTATCTCTTGCTTACTGTCTAAACTAGAAGCTTATGGGAGAAGGGGACAGCACACAGATCCCCCACATACAGGACCCCTCCCATATTTAGGAATGTAGTATGCTTGGAAAAGTGGTTTTCTCTTACAAGGAATCAACTAMTCCTAGAAAGTGAAATTGCCATACACCAAGTATGACATACACCAGGGACTGACATACAGTCAACTGCATTTTGCACACAAGTCTTTCTCAGGCAAGTTGTTCCTTTGGTGTATGGTCCTTTCTTGTTAAGCCAAGAAAGAGATTCACCCTACAGCACTAAGGCAGGTGTGAGAATTGTAGACATCAGAAGTGAGATTCACTTAACTGTCCTACAGGAATGTTTGTGCTGCCTTAATTTCTAGGAGGATAGCATCTTACTCTTGGAACTCCATAAAACTCCTTTTTGATGACAACATTAGTCCACTGAGCTATAGTAAGAAAGAAAGAAAAATTATACTAAAACAGCTTTCCCATAAGCTGTTAGAACTATGAGCAAGAGCATAGCCAGCTTCTGGCTGTCCTCTGACATGTGGGACACTTTGCCTTCGCTTAGTACTTGTACCCCACACAGATTGTAGTTTGAGGCTCCACAGAGCAAGAATGATGTGACTTACTGAGCCAGAGAGACACCAAGGCATTGAGGGGCCTGTGATGCACAAACACAAGCTGGGAGAAACAGGTTTGTTCAACTTTAAAGAGAAAACCTAAATGGAGAACTTACACTGCTCACAAGTAGCTAGTGGGAGTGCATGGAGAAGATGGAGCCAAACTCTGCTTCACAGCACATGGGGATAGGACAAGAGGCAGTAGGAAGTTCCAGGTAAAGAAAGATAACTTTTCACCATGAGCCTGAGCAAGTCTTTAAACCAAAGTTCAGCAAGGCTAGGGCAATCTGCATCCTTAGAAGCTCCAACTCAGCTGGACAACGTGCTGAGCAGACTCATCTAAGTAGACCTGCTTTGATCAAACTGCTCCAGAGTCTAGTAGAAGTTATTCTGCATCTGCACTGATATCTCTGAAAGAAAAAGGTACTGCAGCAGCACACTCACATCAGGCATTCCCCCCCTGGTCACCCCCACATATGGCATGCCATCCGACGAGTGCAGAACTCAATGAAAATAACTTTGTCTGCAACTTGCATCACATCTAGATGTGTTTGACAAATATAGTACATGGGTGTTTCTGCCAAAAAAAAAAAAAATATTAGCAGTCCTCATTTTTAGGTAAGCTTCAGAAACCCTCAGCATGTACAGCCTAGTAGATCTTTTGGGGCTTTTAATGTAGCCCATCTCTGAACTTTGCACCATCTTCTGGCAGAGGAAGAGGGAGTGTTTGTTGCTTCTAATGATCCTTCCTGTGCTGTTAAGCTTATTATTCCTTCTAGCACAACAGTTCTTCTTCTTGATAGTACAGTAAAGCTAAAATCCCATAGGACAGCAGTTTATTCTGTGGTAATGACAGCTGATCAAATTTTCTTCTGGGCAAACTGTGCCAAGACAAGCTAAGACAAAAAAAAAAAATCCATCTTGAAACTGCTAAGTGTTGAAAGGGACAAAAACATATGGCCCATTTAAGTAGATGCAGACTGGCAGAAAGTACCGAGGCTTAGCAGTTTGAGTGGCTCATTATCCATGACCCTTCTCTATAAATAATCTGTAACCAAACTATTGCAATCAGTGTATTCTGAAAGCTGAATGCAGAACCATATGGAAGAATAGACACTATCCTAAAATACCATCAGTAAAAAAAGGCACTATGTCCATAGCAACCTGCTATGACTTATCTGAAACTTCTGCCTTAATCGAGTGATCTTGAAGTGTCACATATAGTTACTACAATAAAGTTCTTACACACTCATGAATATTGCAAAGTATTAATATTAAAATAGRTATACTGACTGCAGGCCTTTCCTTCAACGTGGTGTGGCCAATATCACTTGGCTTRACATTTCTTTTACTAGAGGAGACTCCAACTTACTCTTAAACTGTCTCCAGCTTCCATGTTTGCCCTGCTTTTAATTCATGAATGAAAACAGGCAAAGTGAGAAACAGCTCTATGATTAGCACAGAGTCCTCATAGAAACTGGCTCTCTCCCCTGTACAGAGGAGATGCACCATGCTCTCTTGCATCGTGTTCTGGGCATTGGGGAGCATGTTTGGTTATCCTGTCAATCAGGTTTCACTTTATAGTAATGTTGTGACCCCTCCTCATGTCTTCATATGTACATTATAAGTACATGTGAAACTCAAAGTACATCATATATCTTTACATTGACATACTCTGTTCAGTTCTTATTTTTTCAGTTATTAATTTATCTTTCAGTTTGTCTCTGTTTTATATATACTCTTCAACCTATAATACCACATCTTTTCCATAAAGAATTTAGGTATAAGTTTTGTTTGGTTTTGGTGAGAAGGATGCTTTTAGGTGGAGGCAGACAACTGCAATTCTGGGTATTTCGGTTCTGCCTATAGGGTTTTTTAGAGTTTTAGCAATGTATGTAGCAAATTATTGCTAAAAAAAATAGGGACAATACTACTCTATTAGCTTTTTAAAGTTAAAATAATGTCTCTGAACGCATGCTGAAACACCCTATTCTGCCTCAAAGAGCAGATGCAGTGGAGGCAGCGGTTTGTTTTAGCACTATCTACCCAATCTCACCTGGATTTTACATGTTTTTGTCCTCTGGTTATTTGTGTTTAATATGTAGGAATACTAGCAATACAATTATATGCTGTGAAGTAAATTGCTCTTATTTGCTGTTTTGCCCATAAAGACGTCTGTCAGGTGCTTAGAGGTTCTTGAGCAATGCAAGAAAGGGCTTCACACACTAATGACAATTTTATCCTCTTCCCTTTCCTCATCGCTGTCCTCGGGCAACTTACATCTATTCACCTCTTCTCAGCCAGCTTAGTTGAGTGGCCCCTCGGGGTGGCAAGGCTAACTCATCTTGTTAAGGCCAGTTGTGAGCTGCACTCTCGARTTTGAGTGTAGAAGCATATGCTCAAAACTTGTTTCAAAACCACCATCCTTGAGATATGTTACCTTCTGGATGACTTGGAAACAGAATACCAGTCTGGCAAGGTTTTCCCCCAGTAAATACTAGCAGTTGGCATTTATATAGCAGCTCTTTGCCAAGTGTTTTTTTTCTCCTCAGGACCATAACAGAGAAGTTACACAGAGCTTGGGTCATGCAGACATTGCTGCTTGGGCGCTCTGAACCTGAGCCTCAGCTCTCCTGGCGGGCCTTTCCCCTGAGAGGCCAGGCTGCCTCTCCKCTGTTCACTGTGCTCACACAGCTCGCCAAGGATTGCCTAAAGGCAGCGGGAATGGGAACTGTCTTGAACACAGCTGTAAGTGTTGCCTAGTTTTGCACATTTTACATATGCTGCTGTAAACCTGTATAACTTACTAATGCCCTGGGCCTTATAGGAGGACCAGACTCTTCAGAATATCTGACTTTACTGCTTTGCTTTTGCCCAGAGAAATCAAGAGCACTTGTCCTATGGAGGCCAAACGCTCAAAGCAGGCCTGAGAGCAAGGAATGGGAAAGAAACCAAGGCCTTCTGCATGTCAGCACAACCCATTTTATCAAGCTTGCTCCATAAGGAGGGCCTTACATTTATGCCAGTGAGGTTTCCCTGTGAGATAAAAACCTATTTCCTCTCCTTTAAATTTAAAATAATGCAAAGGTGCTTCATCTTGCAAGGCCTAAGACACTACAAACTTGCCTCATTTCTCACCCGGACGCCATGTATGTCTCTACTCAACCTTTATCTCCCCAAAAACGTCACTGGAGGAAAAGAGTTGTTGAACTCCAAGGAGAAATGGTTCCTTTGAGAGATTTCCTTCCCTTCCCCACTGCCCATGAGCATCGCTACCTGCTGCGTGGTGACCAGGAAATGCATTATTAAAGCAGTTTCTCCTCTGTAAACTGCTTTGCATCTGACTTTCACTGTAAATCCGGAGGCACAAAGTCAGGCCACCTTGGGATAACCCAACGTGAAATCTGACCTGATGAAAATGGTTCATGCCTCCCAGCCTGCCTTGCAACCTGTGAGAAGGGCTTTTATTATTTATTCAAAACCTGTTTAAATCCCCCTTTTTCTGAAACCACCATTTTAAAAATATTAAAACGCCACAGCTAAGCTGGGAGATTAAACAAGTTTAAACCTTATCATCGCAGGTGGGATATTAGTTCCAATAAAATGAGGCAGGATGGCAGGCTGCATGGTAACTGGAGCCCCTTCTACTCAGTAACTAATCACCGAGAAAGCATTTGGTGAAAGAGGGGGAGAGTGGATGAGGGAGCGAGAAAAACAACACATCCAAGCTCCTGGCAACCCTAACTGTTTACCATGGTGATGCACAAAAGGAAGAATGCCATGCAGAGCAGCAGACCTGGATCTGTCCCCATAACACTTGCCCTAGATTCAAGTGCTCTGGGAGGCTGAAAATGTGACCTTCAGATATTGTTCTGGTGTGATGTTGTATCTGGACAGCACTGTACTGAACCTTTCAGAAAGGCTGCATGGTATTTACCTACGTATCTGCCATTAGGTGTTTCTTCTTTGAGTTATTTGACTATAAATGACTATACACCCTCACAGAACCAGTTTTTGGAAGAGACAAGCTTTCTGTGGGTCTTAAGAAGCTTGAATTATTTCATTAAACTCAATTAAGAAAAAATATCAACTCTGAATATGTCAGGGGAAAAGGGTATCTTATATTTTTTCCCCTTCATGGGGGTAAGATTTATCAGTAGGCCATCCCACTTTCTAGAACATCATATCTTCTGCCTTCAAGTCAGATGTTGCCTGTGAGGCCAACTTGGATGGCCTGCAGATCAACCCTTGTCATTTCTTGTCATCTTTTTCTTCCCCTGAAACAGCATGTGAGCATCTTTTTCTTCGTCTGAGACAGCATGTGAGCCCCAGGAAGTAGGTTGGGCAGCTGAGCTGAAAGGATATGCAACAAGAATCCCCCCACGCCTAACAGTAAGGGTTAAAACAGAGCTTTTATTAGTACAGGTGTTTCACCATATGAACAGCAAGATGATAGCTTACTGCYAGGGGAGTGACACTGGTTGAAAGCATTAGCCTCCTTTTGTCACCAGCATTGAAACAAATTCACTTGGTCTGTTCCTAGGGTGTCTCCTCCTGCAACACTTCAAGGAGGCTATATGGATAGAAAGAATGCAGGCAAGATGTTGAAGAGCTGTATATCTGTCCTGAGTGAGGGGCAAGTATCACTCATATTTCAAGAATTTGAGTTATAAGAGGCTTTACTAGGAAAATTCCAACATAAAAACCCACTATCATCTGCCGGGGACAGAGCATCTTGGACACAACTCCACATCCCTCACTGCGGCTTCTAAAATAGTGTTAACCACCCACACACTGCTAGGAAATAGCTGTCCAAAGAAAAGTGTAATATTTAAGAGCTGTTTCATTTTGACTGGACAGCTTTTCTGCCTGTCTTTCAGGACAATGTTGAGCATAGAGTGAGTTTGCTTTTAAATACAAGCCTGTCTGCAACACAAGAATATGTGCTTTTACCATGCATCTCAAGTATTTTGTTCCACAGGCAGGCAGTGAGATTTGTGTAAACTCCAATCATCAAATAGCCCTTGGCCACTGCTTAAAGTGAGGCAAGTAGCTGCCTGAGCCATGCACTTAAATTCTTAAGCCAGGAAACAAGGGGGAGAGCAAGTTAGAAATCTCAGCACTAGCATGCAAGCAAGGCACCTAAGAACCACTGAATACTGTGTCTGGAAAGAATTAGGACTAGAGAAATTTGAAAATAAGTAGTTTGGTCTGTCAGATTGGCCAACAGTGAGGGCCAAGGCCTGAGGGGCACCAGTATATCTCAGTAGGAGAATTCCACAGTGCCCTTCTGRATTGCCTGGGAGGAGGACAAGGGGGAGAAGAGCCCAGGAGATGCCGTGGTGCAGCCTYGGCTCTTGGGGGATACACAAGGCTGTCTGCTAGGACAGCTCTGCCCATGGCATCAAGCCCTACACAAGGCCAGCAGCCTCTTCCTTTCGTTAACAGGCGTTTGTGCAGGAAGCACCAAGAAGCCCTTTTGTTCTGATGGAAAAGATGCTCTGCCAAGGAGGGAGAGCAGGTTAATCTCATCAAGTTAGATATTTCCATGAGACTAATGAATAGCTCTTAAGTGAGCACACAGAGAAGATCCACGCAGGCAAAGCATCCCAGCTGTTTTCTCTTGGAGAATGGATGTTCTGCTCGTGTAGAGCTTGGCAAGCTTCCGACTAGCAGCTCCAGCAGGTTAGGGTGATTGCCCCACCTATCTTTTCATCTCTTCCTCCCAGTTCAGCATCTGCAGCTTAGGATATTCCATTTTTCTGTAAGCAGCACAGGCAGTTCTTCCCCTGATTCAGTATTCCTGTACACAACTTTAACTTGAGGCAAGGGATAATCATCACTTCCCATCTCTGCTATATTTGTCTCTTCCTGTACACCAGCAGCTTATACTTACTGGTAGGGATGTAAAGCCTGTTTAAAACAATGTTAAAATATTGTTTATGCTGCCATTGTGATGCCTGCAACAAAAAACCTTTCAGTTCAGTGTGTGTTATTAGAGATCCCTTTCAACCTGCGTTATCTGGGCTTGCCCAATTCATTTGTATTTTCAAAGTGCCRCAAGACCAGCCAGTATTATCTTCAAAAACAACAAAATAGCACTGACAGCAACAAAATGCAAGCAATATTCAAGTTCGTTATGAAAGCTTAATGGCACTCATTACCCCAACCTTGGAGTTATAGGCAAGGTCTATATAATGCCCAATACTACCCAGCATTGCATAACATGCTGCTATTATGCTAAGACAAGTGTGGGGCTCTCAAGGAGTTCATAGCTTTGTGTCTAGTAGAGGTAAAACCAGATCTTTATCAAATCTCTACCTTAAGTGATTTTTTCCACCCTTTGTCCAATGTATGCAATCTCCCCAATATTTGACTATTTCTGAGGCTTTAACATACAGGAGGCACGGACAATTCCAGCTAAAACAGCTCAGCTGGTGCAGAGCYAACTTCAGCCCCCGTCTGCACAGGTGAAATCCCCCCACACACGAGCAGCCTTGGTCACTTGGGACAGGTAAATGCGAGACTCGCCCGTGGCAAGGGCTCCGGCTGCCGCGCGGGCGGCTCTCAGAGGCGGCGCCCGCTGCCCTGGTGCCCGAGGTTCCCCCGCTGCAGCCCTGTCCCGGAGCGGCCCTGCCCGCCGCGCTCGGGGCTCGGGCTGGGGGCTCGGGCTGGGGGCTTGGGCTCGGAGCTCGGGCTCGGGGCTTGGGCTCGGAGCTCGGGCTCGGGGCTGGGGGCTCGGGCTGGGGGCTCGGGCTCGGGCTCGGGCTCGGGGCTGGGGGCTCGGGCTCGGGGCTCGGGCTCGGAGCTCGGGCTCGGGGCTCGGGGCTCGGGCTCGGGGCTCGAGCTCGGGGCTCGGAGCTCGGGCTCGGGCTCGGGGCTCGGGCTCCGGCGGGAGCCGCCGCGGGCGCCGCGCGCCGCTCTGCGCCCTGCCCTGCGGCGCCACCTGCCGGGCGCCGGGGGCGCCGCCTCCCCCGCTCGGCCGCGCCGCAGGGCGGCCTCCCTCGGACGGTGGGTGTTAGACGAGGTCAAGGCTTGTCACTACCTGGCGTTCACCCCGTTCAGCCCTCAGAAAAGCAGGCCGAGAAACCGTTTGTTTTTCCATTAGCRAAACTTTCTGATCCTGCATGCTACAGGGGCACAAAGTTTGCAGGAGGCATGACACAGGTGGTAATGCCGTCAGCAAGACACAGCAGGCCTATTAAGCTATGTATAGCTAGGCTAGCACTGACCTGATGCTGAATTGCCTGAACCCTAGAGCGTAGAGCCTGTGTATATGAACAGCTGGGATGTGATCCTAGGTACACAGACATATACACACACAGGGAAGCTGTATCCCAGTTCAGCCCAAAGACTCTCCCAAATTGTGCAGAACTTGTTTATCACCTTTGGAATTGATGAATATGAATATATAAAAACTTGAGATGGTATTAGGGGATCTTTTGACTGGGCAAGTCATTTCTACATTAGCCTCATGCATAGGTCCCATTGCTGCATTGCTTGTACTTTAAAGGGAAATGAGAGCGTGAGGCTCATGTCAAAGACTTTGCTTTCCAAAGTCTGAGCAGCAAGGGTCTTGGGCTTCACTAGTTCGCAAGGCCTAACCAGAGGGACCAACATCTTCATACAAACACACCAGGCAGACCAGCCTGGTGACTGCAGTGGCACAGAGGCCCCAGGTTCCTCACTGACACTTTGAGGGATTCAAATGTTTGTGCAGCAGCACAAGTATCCTGCCAACCTCTGTAAACAAAGCCTGGGATCTCACACAGGCTTCAGCTCTCAAGTAGCCGCTGTTCACGGAGAAACAAGATACTGACAACGGGGAGGAAAGAACTGACCTCTTCATGCCACCGGAGAGACAACTCCTGTCAGCTCRGTCATATCCTCTCATGTCTCCTCAGCACTGCATTTTGCCCAGGGATGATTTTTGCTGCTCTCACTTCAGAGATAAACATGTAACAGTTTCATTAAATGCAGGCATACAAAAAACAGACTAAAGCTGCTTAATTCAAGCTGAAGTGGGATTCTGAAGCATTTTGTAGACTCAGACACATGCCGTCAGTTGCTGTATAGTGAGYGGCACAAACACTGGCTACAGGGGAGTATCTAGCTACCCTGGTTACCTTTTTCCCCAGAAATGTGTGTGAGAAATACCCTTGTAGTTAGAGCTCTGCATACTTATTTTTCAGTCTCAATAACAAGTTTTTCTTTCCTTAAGAGAACGACAGATAACAGGAGGAAATTATAGCTTCTCTGAGGCCTCTTTGCAGTTCTACACACTTTTGACACATTCCCCAGGAAGCACAGGGCTTCGTCTAGTGAATGATTCAGATGAATGTCAGCCTGGCAGCTAGAGAAGGAGCAAGAGTTGAATATAGAACTGGCTCGAGCTTTCTGGAAGCTCTTCGCAGTCTTCAGCCTCCTCCCCTGGTTCCCATCTTCTTTAGAAAATAAACAGCTCCGATTGTTGTGCACTTGAGATTATGAAAACATCAAGTCCATTAGTATTTGGCAAAGTGCTCTCATTTCCTTCTGATGTAATAATTGAGAGGGAGTGCAGACTGCAAAGATAGCACAAGGCATGAGTTAATGACCTTCTCACATGTATGTGTGGGCTCTTTTATAGGAGCCTTTTCCATTCCCCATCTCGCCTCCACTCATACCATTTCAGCTGAAACACTGCTTCAGTGTGGCTTTTATTATTTGATCYGATGTCCTTTGGCCAGCCTTCAGAGGCAGCTAAATGGCAGGCAGGTGTGGGGCTCTAAGACAAAAAGTAAATAGCGCTACAGCTTCAGCAGGCTTTCTGCACAGTCATTCAGGTTTCAGTCCCAGGGGGGAACACCAGCGTTACTGAATTTTTCTTGCCTGCTTTGGTTTCCGCTACATGTTTAAGTGAAGGTGGGAGTATCCTCTTTCCCTTCTTGTGGGATAATTGTTTGGAAGACTGAAGGCCTGATAAGACTGTGGCGTGGATGGAATGACTACGTGTGGAGAGAAACCAACTGTCCAGAGAAAGTTAACTGAGGTTAATAGGTGCCTCTCTGAAGTGCTGGATTGGCCACCCACTTCTCTGGTTGCCCAAACTGTGGCTTTTATGTAGGTACCTAGAGCCAAATTCAAACAGGCTAAACTCCATAGAAGGGTAGTGTTTCCAGTTAGCTTTTAGAGGCTTTACTATAAATAATTATAATATATAATGCAATTATTGCATTATAGTGTTAATTATAATTAACGTGATAGTTGGTTCTATAAGCTTCCACTGCTTCCTGGCTTTCCAAATTAGCTTAGCTGAAACCTAGGCCTAAACATGTCATCTCCTTTTGAAAGAGAGGAGGGGAACCCTTAACTTGAAGGCTCAGGCTTGGGTGAAATCAAAGTTACTCTCTTATCCAAAGTCTCAATAGAGTGTTCCAAAGAATGACCAGCTATGAAGCTTCCTGAGCCAAAGGATGGTCRGATAGGGATATAGGGATCCCTACTCCATCAGGCACAAAGAGGACAAATTCTGCCCTGTGTCAGATGCCCTTTCTACCTCTGGATTCGCAGTAGTGAGCACCCTATAAGGAGGGAACATACATAGAATCACACTAGTTTTCAGTGAGGTGCCCTCACACATACACAGAGCTTCTGTTAAGATGAGGAGTGGTGCTGAAGGCCTGTTACACATTTCCTTGGCACCTGAGGGAAACATTCCTCTTGCTTTCCCCAAGATAAGGGTGTGCATATATCTATTTCACTCATATCTGAGGGCATTTTAATAGCGGAGTTTTGCAAGTTCATTTGAAGTCTTGTAAGCCTCAGCAGGCTGTGGACTGTTTTTGGCAAGGAGGCACACTGGGCTTATGTGTTCCTAGGCAAGTCGTACATCAAGTGGTCTTTGTGCAGCAGCGTTAGAGACTGGGCAAAACAAACMAAAGAACTTTTACCCTCCCTTCACGCCAGTTCCTAAAGGGAATGAGAAATGGATTAAAGGACAGATTTGTCCTTAAAAATCCACCATTTTGGGAATCCTTTTAGAATCTCAGCTGATTTCAGGACTCTGTAACAATATTTCCTTGCCAGGCAGGACAAATGTGTTCTTACACTTGATCTCGAAAAATTTTATATAGTAGAAAAATACTGCTTTTGCAGAACTAACATGCGCACTCATTTCCTCCTTGCCTGTACATTGCATCCCCACATATTTTATGCATGCAAAAGCATGTACATTCTTACACTTTTCTGCCATATCTGATATGTATGGCGCTGTGTATCACCCGTTTTGATTTCATTGATTATATACACACCRGTGTCTGCAAAGCTGCCTTAAGTAAGTCAGCTCAGCAGGGAATTCAAGGTGATTACATTTTTCTCCTTCAGATACATTGTTTTAGTTAAAAGCCACTCTGGCTGCTCCGCAACAAAACCAGACACAGTGGGCCCCATTGTCCRACTCTTGGCCAAGGTAGTGCGTATGGATTAAGTGATGAATTGCAAAAAGGGCCTAAAAGCCAAGCTGTAACTTCACAAAAAGGCCATTAAAGGTGAGCACTGTCAGTAAAGTGCCCATTTAGAACAGCTCTTATGACCCTCTGTCCTCCCAAGACATACACAAGCCACAAATCGTTCAGTCTCCCAGGCTCTTGCTGCTGCAGCAGCTTGCAGCCCAAGGGACTGGAGAGGCCTGCCGCAAAGTGACATATCCTCATCTGAAAGCATGAGCCTCTTGCTCTAGGGAAGGGGGTTCTCCTACTGTCACTATTCACTCCCAACTGATGAGGAAAAGCAAAATCTTTGTCCTGGTCAGAGACCAGTAATGAGTGTAACAGCACTGAAACAACAAGACCAAGAGTGGAGGCAAAAGAAAAACCTATCCATTTTAAACTACATTCTCTGCAGTTCTGTATAAGAATATTCTCCTTTTATATAACCTTTTGTACAGTTTTAATATCTCTTTGAAACATTTCAGAGTTAAGCAGTTCGTAGGTTGCTAATTTATCAGAAAAAAAARGKWMYTKGRARSMARSTTGGACTGCAGAAGGGATGTTGAACAGGACAGAAGCCCTGCGGTCACAGCAGTGTATAGGGTGTCCATCTCCTCCCTTCCTGTCATCCAGGGAGCATTGCTGTTGTTAAAAGCCTTACCAGGTCTTTAGGAAATATTTCTTGGCAATAAGTTTGTCACCAGACTGAAATTTTAGTCCATAGATGCWGATGAAGAAATGCTTATTTATTCTTTCATAAAGAAAAGGGCAGTTGGGGTGCCCGAAATCAAAAGCCCATGAATCGAGTGGTTCAGGATGCTTTTGCTGATTAGGATTCCCAGACTTCCTGAGCCACTGCTGACAATTTGGCTCCATTTTCTGTGCCTCAGGTTATCTKGCAGAGAGGTGTTAAGATAACTACTGTGTGATGCGACCCGTGCCCCGTGCTCTCAGTGTCCTTGCCTGAGCAGGGGAGTTGGACTAGATGATCTCTAGAGGTCCCTTCCAACATCAACCATTCTGTGATTATCAAGTGATGATCACAGACTTCAGCTCTGATTTCAGATCGCTGTCAGAACTTGGACTGAAAAGTGCTCTGAAGAATTGATAAATGCTTATTACTTAGAGATTAGATGCCCAGGTATAATCCAAATGATTTTATATTTAAAGTCTCCATGCTGACCTGACTTTATTCATACAAGAATAATCAACAGTAAATACTGTTTTAATAAGAGTAAACTCTGAAGCACATAGAAAACCATGTTCATGTATGAGGTGTATAAACAGTTAACCCCAGCCTGGTACCAGAAAAGTCTAATGCACCTTGAAACCTGACAACATTTGCAGTAAAAGGCAAATTAACATACATAGTCAAAGAATTACCATCTCATTAGAACAAGTAAGCCCTGGAAACAGATGAGGCAAAGCAAAAATGTTAGTTTGCCAGGGGGCAAATACTCCTCTAAAACCTCCTCTAGACCAGTCCTCAGGATCAGCCTCACCCAGCCTCATTTTCCACATGGTGATTACAGAGGTGGAAGAGAAGCAGGAGTTTGCAGCTGATTAACACAAGTCTTGAGGGAAAAGAGGTGTGTTTATGGCAGCTAAGCAGAAAATATAGGGAGCCACAGCTAATGGAAAAGGCACAGGAAAAGCAGGATATGAACATGTCAGAGAGATACAAGATGACACTTAGCCAGGAGTCTAGACAACAAGACTGATGAGCAAATCAGACTACTTAGCACAGGCTAATTTAACACTTTAGCCTACATTGTGTTCTCACTTCCTCTAAACTCTGCAGAGAACTTTCTAGAGCTATTCTAYGTGTTAGTTGAAGAAACATCTTTCAGTAAGGCCTCTATAAAGAAAACAATATGGAGAACACAAGAATAATGAGTTTATTTCCATGCATTAATGGCCTTGAAATTTGAGATTTCAAATTTGATTTGAAATTCACTGGCTGTCTCAGTTTAAGAAGGTTTAGGAGTTTCACCAAAATTTTATTCTTGAATAAAATTGAAATGATGAGAAGATTTCTGGGAGTGCCAAAAAGAATGAAAATAAACATTTTTATCTTTTCTGTATTAATAGAAAAAATGAATTAAACATTTTGAATATTTCAAAACAATGTGAGACTTTTACATTTCCTTTGAATTTCCCAAAAGGTTGGAGAAGGAAATAAGTTTGTTTCCATTCAGAACATCTCCTGATTTCAAAATTTCTTACTCAGTAGGACTTCTACCTCTTACATGGATCCATACATAARCTACATCAGATATAATTTAGTCGATCATTTTAGGAATGTCTTGTAACCTTGTACAGATTGGGGGGTTACATACCTATGTGGAAGATAGAGAAGAAATCACAACGTGGTGTTAAAACACTCTTCTCCTTGGCTAAGTCGCAGAATCATTTTACTTCTGCCTCAGGTAGTCAAATTTGATAGTCCATTTTAATCTTGAACAGCATAAGGGATGGCGTTGCTGTAGTTGCACACTGCACCATCAATCCAAGACCTTTACTTTTTCTTTATAGGAGGAAAATTAAACTTTTGGTTCCAATAATCAAAGCACCTTCCAAGAGTGTATGCTACCTGCCTGAATTCAAAACTGCTCTGCATATTTTGGCATGCAAATAAGGGCTGGATTGTAGTATGGTCCGTAGCTGAATATTGGAGTGTCACAGCAGTGATTTAGGGTGTAGATGCAGAGCGTTCACCTGATGTTCAAGACAAGCTAAAGTCTATACCAAAGTCTATACACCAAAGTCTATACACATAAGTTATACACCAAAGTCTATAACTTATGCAGTTATCTTGTACATCTGCTTGTGCTCACCTCGGACTGCAATGTACACAGACCTTAATGGTGTGAGCTTTACAAAGGCTTTACAAAGGTCTGTAGGTCTTTGTTGCAGAAAAACCTCCCTGATTTCACATCTGGCTGAGAAGCTTATTCCCAGCTATGTGCTTTAGCCAGKCAGAGGGGACCTTACAAAGTTGGTTGCCATTATTGGGCCCCGATGCCGTTGTTTCTACACAAGCAAGTCCCTCCCCACCACCCACCCAGACACACACACTCCTCAGCCTGAACGAAGCCAGTTCTTTTGGCACAGTGCCTGTGTTTGGGGCTTCGCTTTGACATGTCATAGCCTCACACATTGCTGCAAAGGTGTTGGAAAGGCACCACAGCCTTTCTCAGAGTGGTGCTCTTTAAACTTTCCACTGATTAGGGGCCTTTTAGCACTCAGCTGGCTTTTCCTAATGGATTTTTCCCTTTCATTGAGAGTATTTTTTTTTGCAGGTGTTGCCAAAGTAAACAATACTGGATGGCTATTTGGAAAGCAGAGGAGAGAAGAAAGAGGCAGTGAGTCAGAACTGGTCCAAATGTGTTCAGGCAAGCACCATGTATGAACTGATATGTGTTCAGGGCCCTGTGATGCCAGAGAGGGAAATCTCAGGGAAAAGGCGGCTATTTGTTGAGAGGCAAGCACAAAAGAGACAACTACAAGGTCTTCTTTTGGACCAAAGATACCACACCTGCATCCTTGAGCCTTTAGGGGGAGCAGGTCATGAGCTTAGCATTAATCACTCCCCCTTTTTGATTTATTTCCAAAGTTTTGAAGTCAGAGGAGGCATCTGAGTGATTCAAACCTTAGCGATTTCAAGCACATCAGTCCTTTATTTGCTCTGAAGCAGGTAATTTAAACTCCAGCCAGCTTAATGCATGGAGCCCTATCAGGCACCATCCGAAAAGAAACTGCCTTCCTTTTGTGCTGCCCCTGGTCAGGAGAAACCCCACATCTCTCTGGAGATGTTCAGAATCTGCTCCAGGCCTATGAAGAAAATTGTGTTGCACCCGAATGACAGCACCTCTTTGGCGTGTGCTCTGCCCACACGTGTTATGAATGTAYGACCCTGTTGCATGTGGCACTGCCCTGGGGATGGCCGGGCCCGAGGCTGCTGCGCTGGGGAGCCCCAGCCCAAGGGGTGGGGGTGCCAGAGCTGGGCTTATCCTGTACGCCTGTCCGGGCTGGCCTTGGGGGGGATCTGTTCTGGGCCCCCCACTGTAACAAGTAACGTACCACTCATTCCCTGCCAGGCTTGTCCTGACCTTGGGCATTGCAGGCTTTGATAGAAGTGAAGGATCCATCTGTTTAGTCTTTCTTTTTTAAATATAGGCATCCCATGTCTTTGATCATCTTTGCTACCCTTCTCCATACATGTATGTATACAGTGGCTTGAGTGTGGTTTCTTTTACTCTGCACCTCTCCTGTTAAGGTCATTATGTGTTTTGTTGCCCTGTGCCACCTCTTCCACGGGAATCTCTAACGTGACTTTGAGGTCCTTTGAATGGTAAATCCTATGTTAGGGTCCATTTTCATAGCTGCATGTTTAGGATTTTTTTTTTTTTTTAATTTTAACAACACATCTCTCTTATTTGCTTGTTAAATTTGGAGCTGTTTTGTATTACTGGGGACTTTGTAGCCACAAACATTTTGTTTAGGTGGCTGAGACGGTGGATGGTGGTTGTGCAGAACTTGGAGCAGCAGCTCATGGCCTGGGCAGCCTGGGGTTACGAGTTAATGGTCCTGCCAGTGCCCCCCACCTGCACAAATGCTGGGGGCTGCCCGCCCTACCAACTGATCGGAGGCACAGCCTGTGAACTGGGGGCAGTTTAATGGTCCCTTGCTGTTTGCTGAATGTGAAGGCATGAGGCAGGAGAGGGAGCTGGGGATGCAGGACAGGAGGCCAAAACAGTGGGAGCAGGGAAAGGGGGCGGATGTGTGGCCTGAGAATTAATCTATAGACTATTGCACAGGGTTTGGGTTGCCCATATGGACAGAAGGCTTGGCCTACCAAGCTGCTTTAATGACTTAAAAAAAAAAAAAAAAAAAAAGAATCTGAGAAAATGAAGTCTAGCTTCCACTCCTCATAAGCCGCTATTCTCACGGTAGCTATTGGGACATTTTACTGCAGCCTTCTTCTTTGACTGGTTTCTCCCTTCTATCTTCCTTCTGCTTCTGAATGAAATGCCTTAGGTTTTGCCGTGTGGGTGCAAAAACACATGTAGAAAGAAGGCTGTGCGTTCATGCCAGTGTGAGGGGGGAGCGGTTCTTCTCAATGTGATCTCTCACTAACTGAAAGCCTCAGCTTCATAGAAATAAACAACATAAAATACTAAGCAAAGGGCAAACAAATGATGCAGGGCAGAGTGGGGGGAGTCTCATGCTCATGTTCCCCCCCCCCCCCCCAGTTATTTATATCTAAAGTCACCCTGAGCCCAGACTCTAACCCTGCCTCTTCCCTGTTCCCATTCCACTTCCCTCCCTCCCATCTCTTGATTGACAATCCAATTACACATAAGCGTGTCGCTGCAGCAGAATGCCCTCTCCACGTGCCCTCGGGTTTTGAAGGGGGGAAAAAAATACAAAAGCAATTATTTCTAACTCTAAAATGCTKCTTAACCTACAGTTAGGTGAGCTGCTCGCAGCACCTTTCCTTTAGTACTTCCATGGGTCATTACCCAGCTGGGATTAACAGCCTCTCCCTGATTGCCATGTGCTCCTTGCCCCATCACCTGCTCCTGCTGTGCTCGCTTTTCCCCAGGCACTCCTGAGCTGTGGCTCAACCCGGTTCCAAGCAGGGCTGGAGCACTTTGACCAGTGAACCCTCACCTGCGTGCGTGGTTGACCCTTAATGAGCCAGGTCTTGGGAGGTGGGTAGTTTAATTTTTTTTTTTTTTTTTTGAAGTCAGCTTCTTTAGGGACTTGTTCTTTCATTTGCCATCAGAACCTGACCCCTGCTGGAAGCCAAGGGCCATAACTTTAACTTTTCAATAATACAGTAGACAGCATGTGGCATCGAGAGTACAATAATGTGATTGATGTGACTCTTCACAGCTGTTGTTGATTGCAGGATAGCATAGCTAATTAAAAAAAGAAGCCTCATTGCCTCATTTATAAAGATTTTTTTTTAAAGTTAACTTAGTAGTTGGGTGTCTGCTTTTTTTTTTTTTTTTTTTTTATTTTCCCCTCATTGTGTGCGCCTGGATTTTACAAGATTGCAGTAACCCTGCAGCTTTGTGTTTCTATGTGAATATGCTTATGTTCCAAATTAATTGGGATGCTGGATGTTGGGATCATTTGGCAGGAAGTTCTTGTACAAACTCATGGTAGCAGTGCTGCATTACAGAATGCAGATTATTTGGAGTTTGCTCAATGGCATAATGCTTAAATAAAAACAGAGACTGTGTGGCTTGTAGGATTTCCTGTAAACATATGTCTAATTTACTTTATAAGGGAAATAAATTCCATTTGTGAAAGACATAGGCTTAGTAGAGTTGTCACACGAGCTGAAGCCGTTTTCTGCTGGCATGACGTGTGTGTGTCTTTCAAAAGGAACCAGCTGGAATGAGCATCTCTGCGTGTGAATTTATAGGATGTTGATAAGTAGATGGCAACATCTTGCAGCAGCAGCAATGTCTAAAATGAAATATCTGTTGAACAGAAAATGATACTGGGTTGATTGAATAGAAGCAACATTCCTAGCATGTAAAGGTAGAARAGGTGTCATAACATTGATTACACAACTGCCAAATGAGGCTTGGATTTGGGGTAGCAGAATACGTTAACAACAGCAGATGTTGTAGTTTCCTCAGGTCTGTGCTCGACTCTAGTAACTATCCCTGTCTTAACAAAAGCCCATCTGTGGCCCCTGTGGTCACACACTCTGCAAGGCAAACAAATGTAGACACTCAATTCCAACACACTCGAATAAGCTCTTCTGGGCAAAAGCCTGAAGTAAAGTGATGGCAGGAGGGAAGGGCAAAGCTAAGAACAAGTAAATCAGCACTTCCTCTCAGTGCAGAGAACGTTGCTTCATGTCCTTAAGAGAGCAGCATGGCTTCAGCTAAGATATTTAACGGGGTTAAGTCAGTATTTCTGTGGCAAATGGCATCACATTAGAGGTGTGGGATTTTCACTTCCTTTACAGTTGTCAGTATTAGAAGGGAAAATATTGTGTTTTAGCAGGGATCCCTCTGCTGCCAGGTCATGCTGTGGTTCATACCTGATGAGGTTCAGAGGCAGCCCCTGAGTGTTTTTGCTGTGTTAGCCAGAACACACAAGAAATTGTTTCTGCCAAGTTTCACCAAACTGCTGAGGTTGGAAGGGACCTCGGGAGATGATCTCGTTTCAGTGCTGTGCTGGARGAAGACTGATGAGAGTTAACTTGACCGTAAATTTGCTGGGACAGGATTTTCTAACAAATGAGAAAAAGCAAGGGTAAGGTAATATCACTAAATATCACTTGATGGGCAGGAGGACCTGGATGGGAGCTGGTAGCTTCCTTGGCTGGGTCCACAGCTGATGAAGTCTAGGGCCAGAGCTGATGGAAGACGACAGCCTGAGAACCTGGACMCCAGCCTGAGGGCCGAGCTCCCAGCAGATCTCAGCCAGCGACAGCTGAGGACACGCTCTATCTCTCAGACTGGCCTCTCATGCAAGTAGTGGTTGAAAAAGTTTCAGGTTTTACTAAAACACTACCGAGCCTTATATATATGCCTTAGAAATCCTGATGCTGCTTTGACACCTGGTAGAGAAACAGTTGTTTCAGCATAAAATAGTCCACCTATGTAAACATTTTTTGGTGCTAAGGCTCAGTTACAAAATAGGGAAATAGAAGCAACATAATTTTATAAATACAGCTTTGTTGTTAAGGACCAAAGACTTCCTGTTTGGGGATTTCAGGGCTGTTTCTATTTCCACTGTAAATGGTGAGAGATGGAACATAAACCTAATGTTTACTTTCTTTGAGCAACACATTCCCCCCTGACTTCTGATGCTTTCTACATGTGCTTTAACTGCTTTCAGCTGGCCTTAAATTTTTGCCAGGAATAGAAATGGCAATTTCAAACTTTTTTTTTTTTTTAGTTTCACCCTAATCTTTAACAAGCTCTTCTTCACTATTACTAAAGGGAGAGCATCCTTTTCCAGTAACTTACCCATTTGTCACAAAGATTTCATTGTTACAGAGCTGTTTATAGTGCTTTCATTCAGTTCTTCCTTATAGTCCCCATGGAACAGCATCTTAATTGGTAGTTTTTTTTCCCTTAAAGCCAATGAATTAGACACAGAACAAGTTTCCRTTTAAAAAATATTGCTTCTTTGTAGCTCCATTTATAGCACTCATAATGGGAGACTAAAGTATTTCTGGGGCCACTTGTACTCATTTCTATTCTGTAAGAATCTGTACAAGCTTGAAAATACTTTAGGTGGTCATGGATTATTTTCTTCACAGTACAGAAAGTTGTGTTGTTTGAAGATTCCATGTTTTTAAAGTTTTCCAKAACTATTCATATGGGAGATACCTGCAAAATATGCCTTTGCTTGGGTTTATGCACTAGCTTGTTAAACACCATCAAAAGAACTAAGGAATAGCTAATAATCAGAATAACTTAGGTTGGAGGGGACCTTCCCAGGTCCAACCAACCCTTGTTCAGGGCAGGTCTGAGCAGAACAGTTTAATTGGGGCTTGTCCAGCTGAGTCTTGAACCTCAAAGCATGGAGGTTCCCCCCACTGCTCTGGACAACCTAGGCTGGCAGATCTGCTCCAGTGTTGTGCAATGTTGGATGTTCTACCTGAATTTGAGGAAAAACTTCTTGACTGTGAGGGTGACAGCACTGGAACAGGTACAAGCTGTACAAGATACACCAAGCTGTGACGTATCCTTCTCTGGAGATGATTCAAAACTTGCCTGAACGTGATCCTGTGCAACGTGTTCTAGGTGACCCTGCTTGTACAGGGGGTTTGGATGAGATGGCAACTAGAGGACCATTCCAATAACAATCACTCTGAGATACTATAAAAACAGAGCCAGTTTTTTTTTTTGCCTCAAGGCAGAAGGCTGCATGCTGTCCCAGGCTGTCCTACATCCTGCTTCTACCAGAAGAGTGACCCGCAATATAAAACATGTTTTAGGGTCATGAAAGTATCTCAACCAGTAGCCACGCTTTGTGCTGTTTCTTCCCACAGGACTTTGATTCTGTCTTTAAAAACATGTGTGCTGTGGATATCATCTCATTAGCTTTTCACATATTTCTACATGTCTCTAATCATTTTTAAAGTCATATTTCCATCAGATCGTTTGGACATGTGCACTTTCCCYTGTTATGCAGTCTTCTTCCCCTTCATCTTAACCATTTAGATACTTCTCAACTCTACATTTGCAGCTCTGGGCTTCAGAGACTGAAGCTTGGCTCATCTTTCATGAGTCTTATTGTCTCTTAACAAAACATAATTGTGTTTCTATGCATGCTTTTCTATCGATCCATTGTAAACATCTTAAGGAAGGTTATTCCTTGTAGACTGCAGATCTCACTGGAGGCAACTTGGACTTTAAAAGTTACAAATTGCCTTTTATTTCACAGGACAGTGAATCATGTTTATTCTTGCTTGGTCATGCTTAAGACAATCCTTCTGTGTCTATTCACAGCTAGTTCAGATGGGAATTGGTGCACATGAACTGAGACATTCATTTACAATACTGAATGGAAAAAGATTAATTTTATCAAGAATGATCCAGCTTCTGAGTGGCTGATGAAGGAAATGGTGGAGCTGGGGATAAAGGTTGTCTATACAGGTAGATACTGTATAGATACTGCAAAGATCCTGCTTTTCTTACATGTCCAGATTTCATTATGAGAGATTCTCGGCATTAAAGATTGTGGGTATGACATACTGAAGATGAAAGAATAAAGAAAGCTCAAAAAACAGACATCTTTCTTTTTTTCAGATTCTCATTAAAGTCCACCTAATTTCAATACCCTCCTTTCCAGTTAGCAGCACAAGAACTGAAGAGCTCAATACAATTAGGGAAAGAGGAATGACTCCTCAGGGATGAACCTCAGATGCTTWCAGAAGGCTGAAGAAACTTCTCGAGTAGTTAAAGTCAGAACAAATCCTTAAGTGTTAATGAGGCCCAATTAGGGCCATTACAAAGAGGGCCTCTCCAGGGGCTGATTAGAGATGAAGGCTGAAGGCCCTGATTGCAGGTAGGCAGAGGTAATGGTGAAGGTAGAACTGATGCCAAGTCTACCCGGCCAAGCACAGGTGCTCAGCCTCTGAGCACAGTGATCCGTTCCATTTTGTTTTGCTCATGGGTATTTGTGGGGGCAGTTTGTAGCATAGGACAGATCTGGGAAAGGGTGAGCAATACCTAGTGCAGTACAATGGTATGGCACTTCCTGGGCTCCATGGAGGTGAGACGGCAGAAAGGCCACAGTGCTGTAGGAAACGCACTGTTCTTGTAGACCTCCGTGGCAGAGAAACTAACTAACAAAGGGGGCA
Source organism: Nothoprocta perdicaria (assembly GCF_003342845.1). Taxonomy (NCBI): domain Eukaryota; kingdom Metazoa; phylum Chordata; class Aves; order Tinamiformes; family Tinamidae; genus Nothoprocta; species Nothoprocta perdicaria. Next base: position 451,706 of record NW_020455571.1, read on the forward strand.
ATGACCTCACTTCTGTTGGAGGTGTTCCACATTGGCATTGACCACTGCTGTCTTTGCCACAGGCTGTTCTAAGCTATCAAAAAGCTGTGCCTATTTTTCTGTAGTAGACATCCAACCTGCTTCCTTTTTTTGCTCTCGTTGCAAGATCTTTCCACCCTTACTGACATCCCTCTGTCCTTGATGGCTGCTCCTTGAAACACAAAGCCAGGGCCTGATCATGGAGTTCCTTTGGTGTTCTGTTGTACTACAGCACCATGAATGATGGTCATGTTAACAGAAGTGCAGTCTGGTTATCTCAAGATGCAGTATGCGCCTCTCTCCCCGTATCATGCTGCTCTCTACTACCAAAACAGGCTCCATCATCTCTAGAACCACTGACAGGTGACTACAGGTGACTATTGTATTATTCTTAACTTTCATTTCATTAGTCCAAATTTCTCAGCCTCTTCATACAGGCCATGTGCTTCCAGCTCCCAACCCTATCTTGGCAGACAACCTGTGGACCCTCTCTAGTTCTTCCATATGATTCAAGTCAGAGTGGTCACGCTCTTCCTAACACAGTCCTGTATGCAGGTGGTCTGATCTGTGGTGAGCATATGGCATCCCTTGTACCATCTAGGGCCTTTTCTTTGGGTCAGTCCCTTGTCCCCGTCAAGAGATTCTGCCTAGTTAAGTGATGGGAAGAGAACACTTCAGACTGTGACATTTCAACTTAACATAGATCAGTCTCTGATGAAGTGCTTTGCAATGTTGGAATTGCTGCTCTCCACTCTTTAGAAAAGGACAATAGGTCATTATTTTGGTATCTTTCAAAAGACATTCTCCAGGAGGAGATTTGGGAAAATTGTTTGAGAAAGGGGAAATTAGAGAAAAACTAGAGCCTAATGGAAGCTATGGCATTACAGAGGCATGCTTGGGGTGAGACACAGTTGTCACTTCCAGGATGCTTGGTATGTATGGACTTTGCTCCTCCATGGCTCCCAAGGCAGCACAACCTGCCCTCCTAGCACATGCTGGTAAGAGTAAATGGAGAGTGAAGCAGAATGGAGGCACCATGGCCACACTTTGTTGGACTGCATGCAGAGGTGGCAACCTGATGGTGCCATGCAGCTGATAAACCGCATAGTACAATAAGATATCTAGTACTGGGCCAACAATGGTGGCAGATGAGTCACTTCAGATGGACTTCACTTGCACTTTTCTTCAGTATAACATCATGATAATGCCAATGCACACCTCCATCCTAAAAGTTACCTACCTCCAAGCTAGGGCCGCTCCTCACTGAGCATACTCTCTAGATTTTTGGTTGACTATACCTTCAAATGCAAGTGAGGGACTTTTACACCAATCAATAACAAAAGTCAATATGACTAGAATCACTCAATCTCCAGCTCAAAATAAAAATACATGAAAGATGAACTAAGGAGGGGAGATTGGGGCAAGACTTCGTTGTAACTTCTGGGATTGATTGACGGGCCAAACCTGTCTTTTTCCCCTCAGGTTGGGACACCATCTGAGGAGACTCTTGAAGGTTGAGAGCCCTCTCCTATACTGGGTGAGTGATTATTGTGCATTTGTATGTTAAAGATATCTAAGAACCCCTCACTGCACTAGAGATATTCCTATACTAGCATTCAAAATTTGCTTTGTAAAAGTTGCATTTGAGTAAATATTTGGAAATATAATAAAATGTTATAGTAGAATCATAGAATGCTTAAGGTTGGAAGGGACCTTTAGATATCATCTAGTCCAATCCCCCTGCACACGCAGGGTCACCTAGAGCACGTGACACAGGCTRCRTCCAAGTGAGCTTTGARGATCTCCAGAGAAAGACACTCCACAGCCTCTCTGGGCAGCCTGTTCCAGGGCTCTGGCACCCTCAGWGACAAGAATTTTTTCCTTAAGTTCCTGTGGAACTTCTGGTGTTTCAGTTTGTGGCTATTTCCACTTGTCCTATCGCTGTCCACCACTGAAAAGAGGCCACCCCCTCCTCCTCACTGCCTCCCTTGAGGTATKTATAGACACTGATCAGGTCCCCCCTCAGCCTYCTCTTCTCCAGGCTGAACAGRCCCAGCTCYCTCAGCCTTTGCTCACAGGGCAGATGTTCCAGGCCCCTGATCAYCCTCGTAACCCTGCGCTGGACTCTCTCCAGCAGCTCCACATCCCTCTTGTACTGGGGAGCCCAGAACTGGACACAGTACTCCAGATGTGGTCTCATCAGCCACTAGTAAACTATGTATAGGCAAAAATCATTTTCAAATAATCTATATAGACAAATTATAAAAAATTACCAAATTATCAAAATGCAAAAATACCACTGAGATGTATGTTACTGAGATAGATGTAACCTCAGTACAGAATCAAGGTCATCTTTGTAGKAAGACTTACTATTGCCTGCAAAAGTTTACTGCCACAATGGGCTGGCACCTATACCACTGAATACTTATGCCCACCAAACAAAGAAGTTAACACTGGGATTGTTGCACGATCACAATCCAGTGTACAGAAAAAGGCATTCTGCTGGAGCCCTTGTGAAAGAACAAAAAAATCCACTAGTTCATACACTTTTTTCACTTCTAAACATTACCAAATTTGAAAAACCTATTGCCAATATCTCTACCACCTTGGAAGTCATTTTAACCACCATGCATATGCCTTAAAATCTATAAACAGAGGTGAGCTCTCCTCTTGTTTAGCCATCCAGAACTAATGAGCCCTAGATTACCTGTTGGCCTTACAGGGAGTTTTTGTAGAGGGAGAAAATATGAGGTCATGTCGTCCTGTAGGTAGAACATCCTATCTGACTTGCCTGAGGTCCCTTTCTCATAAAAAGCTCTTTACTTTTGGTGACTGCTTCATTTTGGAGGTCTCCACTCACTGCCCATTGGAAGCATGTGCTGATCCCTGCACCCACTGGGAGATTGCTTGTGCTGTTTGTGTAGCTGCACATTCCCTTCCAGAAAGACAGGCATCTGTCACCAGCCTTGCGATATGTGCGAAAGTCCCTGCTGGGTACCTTGTGACCACTTACCCTTGCCAAAAGCAATGAGCCCGCACAAGGGAGAGTTGAATCCAGCCCTGGATCCAGGGGTCGGAGCATTCCTTTTGGTGCTGCGTGAAGGGTGGGGAGCATACTTCTTCAGCCAAATCCTAAGCCATATGGAGGGCATCAAGCAAGACCTTCTGGTTCTGCACTGTGAGCTCATTTTACTGTACCCACACTCTGGAGGTTTTATTTGAATTATATGTTAGCATTTTTCTTTCCAAGATAATTCCAAGCACAGTTTCATTTCCTTCTTATCCCTCTTAACCCATCCTCTGATCTCACTGGCTGCTCCCACACCCTCTCCCCTGCTCTCCCACAAGGCCGCAAGTAATGGTGATGCTCTACAAAGCAAGCAGGCTGTGGGGCCACAAGGTCGTGAGGTGACTCCRCAATGCCTTTGCTGCGACGAGTGAGAAACAGACTCAAACAAATCAGGATTATGGCCTCTTATTGCTCCAAGGGATTTTGTATGTCAAACGTGCTCGCGGAGATTATGAAGCATTTCCAAAAGGTCTATTTTTGTCTGGGTGTGCCTCTCGATCCTGCTCCTGGTATTTCACAGAAGATGACATGAATTGCTGTCCAGTTTTCCTTACTCCACCAGTTGGTGTCTCTCCTGAGATTTCAGAGTCCTCCATTGCCCCCAAATATGTGGGTTTAGCACTTTACCATAAGGTGACTCCACCTTAGGTGCTCTCTCACTTTTTGAGGCTCCATTCACTGCCCACCTCAGGCACACGTGGTACCAGCAGAACCTTCGTGCTCTCCCAGCACCTCCAGCTTTGCCTCCAGGAGGATGGGCATCTAACACTGTGCCTTAACACATTAGGTGACCAAGGGTATGCAAACTGGTGACAATTCATCATCTGCACTGTAACAGGACACTAATGGGTGGTTCCTAAATCTGTCCTTTGTTATCTAAGAGATCAAAGCAAGATTATGAGCTTTTTGCTGCTGAAACCATGGTCCAATAGGACCTTTTGAGAGGCAAGTCCTTAGGCCTATTCTTGAAAGCAGTTTTGGAAGAAACTCCAGCCTTCAGACGCTGTACTGGGTAGAACTTACTTTATTACAAAGATACTGTGAGGAAGTGAGCTCTGACCCGGCATTAGCCACAGTTTTATGTGGGTATCACAGTGAAAGAGGGCAGTCTTAGTAAAAGTGGAATGAATACAAACATTTATGTAACAATGTAACAATAAATAACAGTAATGTCAATAAATAATAGCAATGACAATAATAAATACAATGAGGACAACAAAGCTGAGGGGTGATTGGCCTATATTGAGAATCAACTATGGAGAGAAAAGTCAATTTTMCCATTACTAAAAGATGTCCACGAGATCACTTTCCTCAGGCCATCTTTGAGCTCCTTGTTCCTCATGCTGTAGATAAGGGGGTTCACTGCTGGAGGCACCACTGAGTACAGAACAGCAACCATCAGATCCAGAGCTGGGGAGGAGATGGAGGGAGGCTTCAGGTAAGCAAACATGGCAGTGCTGATAAACAGGGAGACGACAGCCAGGTGAGGSAGACACATGGAGAAGGCTTTGTGCCGTCCCTGCTCAGAGGGGATCCTCAGCACAGTAGTGAAGATCTGCACATAGGTCAGTACAATGAAAACAAAGCACCCAAAGAACAAAGAAACGCTAAGAACAAGAGCCCCAGCTTCCCTGAGGTAGGACTCTGAGCAGGAGAGTCTGAGAATCTGAGGGATTTCACAGAAAAACTGGTCCAGGACATTTCCATGACAGAGTGGTATTGAAAACGTGTTCCCAGTGTGCAGCACAGCATTAAGAATTCCACTGCCCCAGGCAGCTGCTGCCATTTTGACACAAGCTCTGCCACCCATGATAGTGCCATAATGCAGGGGTCTGCAAATGGCAATAAAGCGATCATAGGCCATGATCGTGAGAAGAGAAAACTCTCCTCCAAACAAGAACACAACCAGGAAGACCTGTGCAGCACATCCTGAGTAGGAAATGGCTCTGGTGTCCCAAAGGGAATTGACCATGGATTTGGGGACAGTGGTGGAGATGGAGCCAAGGTCGAGGAGGGAGAGATTAAGGAGGAAGAAGTACATAGGAGTGTGGAGATGGCTGTCACAGGCTATGACTGTGATGATGAGGCTGTTGCCTAGGAGTGCAGCCAGGTAGATGCTCAGGAAGAGCAAGAAGTGCAAGAGCTGCAACTCCCGGGTGTCTGCAAATGCCAGGAGGAGGAACTCATTGAAGGAGCTGCTGTTTGACATTTTGTTCCCTTCAGACACAAGGGGCTGTCCAAAGAAGAGAAGACACTAAGAAGTTAGGAAAGACTTTTCAAAAAAAAAAAAAAAAAAAATCCCTCAAATGTTCCAGTCTTATACAATCCCCCCACCTCTTTATTGAAGGAATCTCCCTTACACAGCTCCCTTGCTTCACGTTGCTTCACTTCGCTCTGGCAGAGTGTGTCATGAAGAGCTGCCACTTCTGCCCATGAGCTTCAAAGGAATCAATCTAGCTGGAAATACCAGGAAGTGGGAATGACCAGTTCTGACATTCATATTTCCTGTCAGGTGAAACCTCCTTGGCATGTGGGAGGGCATCTTCACCATCACTTCTAAAGGATGGTGGTTGAGGAACAGAGTTCGGAGAATTTTTTGATATTTTCTTTGAGATGCCCTTCTCCCCCTTGCAGAATATTCCTCAAAGGCAGAAATTCTCAGCATTTCTACTGAGAATCCTGAAAAAAAATGATTCACTATCACCTTGTGTAGAGACAGCTATTCTCTATATTAGTCTTCTTCCCATCTGTCTTGTGCTCATATGACTTTGAACTGGGGGATGATCAGTCACATCTATGGCCCTAAAAAGAAATGAGTTCCTACCGAGGCAAATGAGTCCAGTTTCAAAACCATGTATCTCCAACCTTTTCTCCCTTTCTCAGGGCACCTGAGTATAGGCATGAAGGTCTCCATGCTCTCCTTCYAGCCAAGGGCACACAGGACTCTCTTCAGCTGTCTATATGCAGTTTACCGATACTATTTACTTCCTCTCAGCATCTCTGCAGATTCCTCATGAGTCTCTCAGACATCACAAAAGTGCCATGAGGTTGCAATGCCCTTCTGGGGGACAGCTCAAAGTCTAGCAGGGCATGASAGGGAAATAGTCAAAGGCTGTAAGGACTGAAGGTAACCTCTACTTAAGGGAGGACCAGATCATTTTCCAGCCCCAAGGACTGCATTTCCTGTGGCAGCACAGGTTAGAAGGGGACTGGGCAAWCCCTATTCCCAAGTAGTTCCTTCTTGACCCTCTTCAGATCCCAGAGAACAGGAAAAAAGAACAGTAGCAGCATGGAGGCAAGGGAAAACAAGGAGCAACACTACTATCCTGCTGCTAAGGAAGGCAAGGAGAGAGATGTAGTTGGGCATTTCACACAGGTGGTGAAGTGTCTGCCACACAGACAGTGACATCACAGGGCAATTGCTCTCAGTCTAATTTTTGGGCAGCTATAAAATGTTCCATGGCAGGAGAGATGTTCCTCACCTCTACCAGACATCTGGCTGCAGAGGAGGGATCTCATGCCCTGGACTCGATGACTGTCAAGGAAGAGGCTCTGCTAGGTGGGAGGGAAGACATGGTGGGGGAGCCTCCTCAGGGGAAGGTGTCTGCATTGCAGCAACTGACGAAGATTTTCTGAAATCCATCCTCCCATGGTGACTCTGTTAGCAGCTCCCTCTCATTCCCTAAACATGTCCACTGCCTGGAGATGACCCTGATGGGATATGTTTCTCTATCCCAACATCATTTTCTTTGCCAGTTTTCACAGACCCCATTCCAACCTTTATGTGCTCAGTTCTGCCCTACAGAAACCTCCCAAGACAGGGCACTGGTAAGCATATCTCTGTTCTCATGGGTTCTAAAGAGCAGGTCAGACAAACTCTTATAAAGCAATAAAGCAGCTGCCCCTACTGTCTGTAGACTGAGGTGGGGCTGGTGTGATGAATTTTCTCACAGACTGGAGGACACTGAATTCATGACTGAATCTATCAGTCATAACATGGGATGGGTTTAGAAGATCCCTCCAAGAACATCAATAGCATTGTCCTGCACGAGAGGCTTACCATGCAAAGAGCTGTAGAGGTTTTTCCCAGAAAAAGCACTTAGCCCACCTCCTACTCCGGACTGACTTTCACCTCTGTCTGTCTTGTCTCATCTCATGTCATCAGCAGCAAGCAGTGCCTGCAGCTCTGCTGCACTTTGCAGAAGAGCTGCTCCTGGAGGGAGCACTGCTCTGAGCAGTGCTGCCCAGTTGCCACTCCATCCCAGCAGCCTGGCCCTGTTCAGGAGGAGAGGCCCAGCTGACGGCATGTATTTCTCTGTCCCTTGGGCTCCCTCCTCCTGGGAAATGTTCACTGAAGTAGACTAAAATAATGACCATTAGTCTCTTCCTAAACACTAAAGAGAAACTGATTCCAGCGTTGAAWTTTTTTTCTAATTAGAGGATGGTTATCTGGAAGAGATGGAAATGTACCACTCTTAACTAGACAGGAATCTAGATGGGGACAAGAACAGAGGTCATTTATACACAGGTCAGATTTTGATTCAAATGAGTCAATATGAGCATCGTATGTCTACTTAGAAGCCCCTAGGATGGATGGGATTCATTGTCTCAACTCCACACTCACACACACACAAATAAAAAAAAAAAAAAAATCAGGAGGTGGGATTCTCTTTCCCCAGCCCAAGTTTACAAAACATAGAGGTCTGTGTGTGAGATCCTTGTCTAGTCTTCCTTTATAACTACTGAAGATGGAGGATGGGAGTCAGTTGCTCATAAACACCTTGTGACATTTGAAGGGACAGGGATGGTCCAAGCCATGTGCCAGTGTCCACTTGCTCTGCTGCAGCAAGTGGGACACTCTTATGTTTCTAGGAAAATCAGGTAGGGTCCAAATGGGGAATTTCCTTAGCCAACTGAAAGGACCCCAGATGCCTAATAGTGCACCAGTCACTATGAAGCTGTGACACGGGCAAAATGCTAATGTAACACAACGCAGACACTGCATGTAATGTATAAAAATAATGTATAAAAATACTCGGGCAGAGACACCCCAGATGTCTGGGCCGTCCAACACAACTGGCACCCACAGGAATGCCATTGCCTTTTGGAGTGGTGCTGGACAAGTGTCCCAGGACATCTCAGGTTTCCTCCCTGTGTCCAAACAAATTAATCTTACCTCTGCCTTCAGAAACTGTTCATACTGTCCACATCCAAGTGTGTGGCATAAATAGGAAGTACACCAAAGAAGAGCACAGATCCTGGACTTCAGAGGAGCAGACTAGCCTGTTCAGAGGACTGATGAGGGTTGCTATGGGAGGCAGCTTTCAAGGTTCCAGGAGCTCAGGAAAGACAGCAGCTCTTTAAGGATAACACTTGTCAAGCACAAGAACGGTCTATCCGACTGCTCAGTAAAACCAGTAGACTTCTCAGGAGATCGACTGCATTGGGAACTTAGAACTGAAGGACTATGTGCCAGCAAGTAGGAAGGAGGGAGAGACTGCAAAGAAGGAACTCAAAATTACTGTCCAGCCAAGAAGGGAAAGTGTTAGGGAAGCCAAAGCTCCCCAAGGAGCCTAGACACTAGCAGGGAGTATCAAAGGAATGAAGAAGGGATGCTGCAGCTTTGCTGCAGTAAAAGAGCAAAATGTACATAGTTGACTAATGACTGAACTGGCCATGGAATCTAGTAGCAATAGATGCAGGTAGGACCTAGGAGCTTAGTGCCTTCCTGGCTTCAGTACTCACTGACAATATCTGGGCTGTTTTGCCTACAGTGGGCTCTCCAGAAGGGAAAAGAAATGTATGTGTATGTATATATTTCAGGACAGAGCACTTGCGTAAAACAGAGTTCCCATACAGTGGCATGAACTTTGCTTTCGTAGGTCTGTGCTGTGATTGCTTCATTTCTACTAGCTGATTTCTACTAGCTGATTCCCTTTGTACTAGCTGATAAAATGATTTTTGTCAAGGAAAAGAAGGTGATCAGGAGTAGTCAGCATGGATTCACCAAGGGAAAGTCATGTTTGACGAACCTGATATCCTTTTGTGATGGGATGACTGGCCAGATGGATAAGGGGAGAGCTGTGAATGATGTTTACTCTGACTTCAGCAAGGCCTTCAACACCGTCTCCCATAATATCCTCACAGGAAACCTCCGGAATTGTGGATTGGACAGGTGGACAGGGAGGTGGACTGAGAACTGGCTTGGTGGCCTCTGGCAGAGCTTAAAGGGTGGTGATAAATGGGGCTGAGTCTAGTTGGAGGCCAGTGGCCAGTGATGTCCCCCAGGGCTCAGTACTGGACCTAGTACTGTTCAATTTGTTCATCAGTGACTTGGACAAGGGCACAGAGTGCACCCTGCACAAGTTTGTGGACGATACCAAACTGGGTGGAATGGCCGACACTCCAGAGGGCGGTACTGCCATTCAGAGGGCCCTGGACAGGTTGGAGAGGTAGACAGAGAGGAACCTCATGAGGTTCAACATGAATAAGTGCAGGGTCCTGCACCTGGGAGGGAATAACCCCAGGCACCAGTACAGATTAGGGCTTGACCTGCTAGAGAGCAGCTCTGCCGAGAGGGACTTAGGAGTCTTGGTTGATAACAAGCTCACCATGAGGCAGCAGTGCCCTCGTGGCCAAGAAGGCCAATGGGATCCTGACTTGCATCAGAAGGAGTGTTGCCAGCAGGTCAAGGGAGGGGATCCTGCCCCTTTACTCAGCTCTGGTGAGGCCACACCTGGAGTATTGTGTGCATTTCTGGGCTCCAAAGTATAAGAGGTATGTGGAACTTCTAGAGAGAGTCCAGCAGAGACCAATAAAGGTGATTAAGGAACTGGAGCATCTATCATATGAGGAAAGACTAAGCTGGGCCTGTTTAGCCTGGAGAAGATAAGGTTGAGAGGGGATCTTATCAACATGCACAAATATCTGAGGGGAGAATGTTGGGAAGAAGGGGCCAAACTCTTCTCAGTGGTAGCCATTGATGGGACAAATGGCAATGGGTATAAGTTGAAACATAGGAAGTTCCATCTGCATGTGAAGAAGAACTTCTTCACTGTGAGGGTGACAGAGCCCTGGAACAGGCTGCCCAGGGAGATTGTGGAGTCTCCTTCTCTGGAGGTCTTCAAAACCTGCGTGGATGCCACTCTGTGCCACATGCTCCAGGTATCCCTGCCTGAGCAGAGAGGTGAGACTAGATAATCTTCAGAGGTCCCTTCCAATCTTAACCATTCTGTCATTCCATAATAAGTGTCTGTTTTAAATGCAGCAGAAGTGTCTTCCAGGATCCAAAATATCATAAAGAAGCCAACCAAATCCCTTTTGCATGAGCTCTGTGATGAGTCTATTCAGTGGACTCCAGCTACACTGCTGGATGCACAGCCATGAGAGCCCCACACAAGTTCTCTGCCCCTGCACAGCCTGGGAATGGCTCAGGCCTCCCTGGAGACCCACACCCCCATAGGGAACAGTCCTGCAAGGCCAGCATGTTTCTGCTCTGTCATGCCCAGAGACAGAATGTCCTCAGGAACCATTTCACAGTCCTATTGGCACCTCTCAGCTACTTACACTATGCCCATGGCTGGTCTTTGCGTTTTGCATGATGTCATTCTAGGCCAGCTCTATGGCTATGGCAGCTGTTTTTAGTTTTGAGGTCACTTCTGCTGGAGACTCTTACAGTGCAGTGCTAGGCCCATAACTCCTCCTTGAGCTTGTGAGGTTACTGGTGCACCAGGAGAGGCTCTGGTCTCTTGGCAGCTGTTTGTACTCTTCTGAACTCTGATCTGCCACAGCTCTTTGTGCTTGTGTTCACTTCGATCTCTTAGCCTTGGCCACTGCGTATCATTTAGCCGAGCTTTTTAATTGTGAGGTCCACTTTCCCTCATTTCCTTAGTGGCTATTGCAAGTCATGTAACTACCATTTACATCATTTGTCATTTGAGGTCATTTGTTCCACGGTACCTTATTGGCTGTTGCAGACTACGTGGATGCTGTTTGTGGTTTTGAGGTGACTTGTTCCTCAGTGCCTCATTGGCTGTTACATCACTTGACTGCTCTTTGTACCTCTGAGATCACTTGTTCAATAGTGCATCATTGCCTATTGTGTGTCATTTGACTTCTAATTGTCTCATGAAGATGGTTATTTCTGACTGTGGGGTACCTTTGAGCTCTAAACTTGATAGGCACTGTTGGACTCTTAGTAGCTGTTTTTGCTTCTTAGCTCAGATATGCTCACTTATTTGCTGGCCTTTCTAAGTCATATCTCTGGAGCCTCAATGAGGCACACATACTTGCTCATTGTGGGAATGAGATACTGTTGCTACCCACATGGCTGCTCTTTGTGTTTCTGAGGTCCCTCATTCCGCAATGCCTTGTTTGTTGTTGTGAGTCACGTGGCTGCTTCTTGTAGTGTGAGGACACTGGTGCCTCAGTGCTATCCTTACGGCCCCGCTTTGTCGCTGTGAGGTCACTTGTGTCTTGTGTCCTGATTAATAGACCAATGGTGGTGTCTTGGTAGTTCTTTGTACTTCTGAGCTCAGATCTGCCCCAATGACTCGCTTCCATTGCAAGTCATGTGACTGCTCCTTGTGGCTGAAAGCTCACTGGTACCTGAGTGCGTGATAGGACAGTGCTGGTCCCTTGACTGCTATTTCTGCTTATGAGGTCACTTCTTCCTCACATCTGTGTTGGCTATTGCATTTCGCTTGGCTGCTATTTGTGGTTCTAAGGTCACTTCTTGCATAATGCCTTATTGGCTGTTGTGAGTCAGGTGGCTGCTTCTTGAGGCATTGAGGTCACTGGTACCTCTGAGCTATCCTTATGTCTCCACTTTGTTGCTTTGAGGTCACTTGCGCCTTTTGTTCTGTTTCACCAGTGGTGATGTCTTGGTAGCTGTTTGTGCTTCATAGCTCAGAAGTGTCTCAACGACTTGCTGACTGTYGCAAGTCACGTGGCTACTCTTTGTGTTTGAAAGTTCCCTGGTGCCTCAGCGCCTGATAGGATAATGCTGGACACATCCACTTTATAGGTGTGTGGCGCATTGCAGTTCTAATCCTGATAGACCGCCACTGATCACTTGTTTCCTGTGAGTGCTTCCGAGATCACTTCTGCCTCAGTGCCACATTGCCATTGTGAGTCATGTGGCTAATGCTGTTTATTCGGCAGTCATTTGTGACATATTGCTACTCTTATGCTTCCACATTGTCATTGTGGTGGCACTTGTGACTTACTTCATGAAGGTTGCTCCTTCTGCAGTCAGCAACTGCGCACGTTCACTCCTTCCRCTGTCCTCACAGCACAAACTTTTTCTTCTTCTACAAGGTGCAGGAGGCAGATCACTGCTTTTTCTCTAAYGTGCTGAATAAGTAACCTGAACGTTCTCTGGTGCAACTTGAGGATATTTCCTGTTGTCCTAGTGGTAGTTATATTGCAGAAGACATGGAACACTTCCTCAATACAATCTCCTTTAACGCAGTTGTAGAGAGCGGGAAGGTCTGAGGACAGTGTGTGAGGTGTGAGGCCTGGGAAGACTGCACGAAACSCCAAATGGTCCCCGAGGCCAGATGGGCAGGGAGGCCTGTGGAGGCCACACAGAAGCCTGGAGGGCCCCCAGGGCAAGGAGTGCACGTAGGCCCGGAGAGACTGCGTGAAAGCCCGCAAAGGGCCTGAGGTCATGTGCGCACAAACGGCTGTGGATGACGCATGAAACACCAGAGATCCACCAGGACCACGTGGGCACGGAGGCCAGGGGAGGCYGCACGAAAGCCCGTGGGGGCTCCAGGCCCAGGTGCGCACAGAGACCTGGAGAGGTTGCATTAAAGTTGGGAACCCACAGTCATTCGTGTGGCCTCCCTGCGCCTGCGTGCGCACGTCATTCCAGCAGCCCTGYGGGGATTTGTTTGTTCTCCTCAGTCCTCCGTGCAGAGCTGGTCCCTGTGCTCATGAGGACACTGGGGTTCTGTCGGCTTTCGTGCTGCCTCCCCGGGCCTCCATGTGCACATGACCCTGAGGTCTTTACGGACTTTGGTGCACCTCTCCGAGTCTACTTGTGCACATGGCACCAGGGGGCCCTGCAGGCTTTCATGTGGCCTTCCAGGCCCTCTGTGCACAGCAGAACCCGGGGACCCTGTGAACTTTTGTGCGGCCTTCGCCAGCCTCCGTGCACAGCTAGCTCCCCGGGCCCTCGGGACTTTCATGCAGCCTCCATGGGCCTCCGTGCRCAGCTGGTTCCTCGGGCATTCTGGGCTTTGGTGCGGCCTCCCCAGGCCTCCGTGTTCAGCTGGCTCCCAGGACCCTCCATTCATTCATGCGGCCTCTCCAGGCCTCCATGCGCAGCTGGCCCTCTGGGCCCTCTGGGCTTTCATGGGGCCTCCCCGGGCCTCTGTGCACAGCTGGGCSCCCRGACCGTTCGGGTCATTTGTGCGGCCTCCCYGGGCCTCCATGTTCAGCTGGCYGCCCGGGCCCTCGGGACTTTTGTATGACCTCCCCGGGACCCCATGTTCAGCTGGCCTCCAGAGCCCTCGGGGCTTTCATGCGACCTCCCCAGGCCTCTGTGCGCAGGTGGCCCCCCGGGCATTCCAGGCTTTCAGGCGACCTCCCCAAGCCCTCCGTGTTTAGCTGGCTACCTGGGCCCTCTGAGCTTTTGTGCGGCCTCCCGGGGCCTCCGTATTTAGCTGCCCCCCGGACCCTGAGGTCTTTCGTGCGGCTTCCCCGAGCCTCCATGACCAGCTTGCCCCTCGTCCCTCAGGGTTTTCGTGTGAATTCCCCGGGCCTCCGTGCGCAGCTGGCCCACCCGTCCCTCTGGTCTTTTGTGCGGCCTCCTCGGGCCTCCATGTGCAGCTGTACTCCCGGTCCTTCTGGTCATTCGTGCAGCCTCCCCAGGCCTCCGTGTTCAGCTGACTCCCCAGGCCCTGTGGTTTTTCCTGTGGCCTCCCCGGGCCTCCGTGCACAGCTGGCTCCCGGGTCCTCCGGTCATTCATGCGGCCTCCGCCAGCCTCCGTGCGAAGCTGTACTCCCGGGCCCTCCCGTCATTCGTGTGGCCTCCCCAGGCCTCCATGCAGAGCTCAAATCCCGGGCCCTCCAGTCATTCRTATGGCCTCCCTGGGCCTCCGTGCGCAGCTCTACTCCCGAGCCCTCCGGTCATTCGTGCGACCTCCCCGGTCCTCYGTGCGCAGCTGGCTCCCGGGCCCTGAGGTCTTTCATGCGGCCTCCCCRGGCCTCCATGTGCAGCTGGCCCCCCAGGTCCTCAGGTCATTCATGTGGCCTCCCCGGGCCTCCTTGCGAAGCTGTACTGCCGGGTGCTCTGGTCATTYATGCTGCCTCCCYGGGCCTCTGTGCACAGCTGTACTCCCGGACCCTCCGGTCATTCGTGCGACCGCCCCGGTCCTCCGTGCACAGTTGGCCCCCCGGGACCTCGAGTCATTCATATGGCCTCCCCYGGCCTCTGTGTGCAGCTGTACTCCCGGACTCTCCGGTCATTCGTGCTGCCTCCCCGGGCCTCCGTGYGCAGCTGTACTCCCCAGCCCTCCGGTCATTCGTAAGGCCTCCCCGGGCCTCCATGTTCATCTGGCTCCTCGGGCCCTMCAGGCTTTCATGTGGCCTCTCAGGCCTCCGTGCAAAACTGGCCCCCGGGCCCTCCTGGCTTTTGGGTGGCCTGCATGCACAGTTGACCCCCCAGACCCTCCGGTCATTTTTGCGGCCTCTCTGGGCCTCCATGTTCAGCTGGCTCCCCAGGCCCTCGGGTGTTTCGTGCGGCCTCCCTGGGCCTCCGTGCGCAGCTGGCCCCCTAAGCCCTCCGGGCTTTCATGCGGCCTCCACGGGCCTCCTTGTTCAGCTGGCTCTTTGGGCCCTTCAGCCTTTTGTGCGGCCTGCCCGGTCATCCRTGCGCAACTGGCCCCCYGAGTATCACCCCTTTCTGCTGGTTTTGGTGGCTTTTGTGTTTGCAAGTTTTGGGTATTTGGGGCGCTTGGGAAAGCGAGGCTGGAAGGGATCCAGCCGGTGTTTTCTCAGAGAGCAACATGGCTTCCTAAGAGCACGGGTGGCACGGCCCTCGTCCTCCAGCAAGGAGTGCTCCCTGCAGAGGATGATGCCGTGAGGCCGCGATGTGCGTGCAGGTGAAGCACCTCCTTGTGATGGGAGGGGAGGCTTCTCCCCAGGATGGAGCCYGTCCCCTCTGTGARGCCCCTGTGATAYTGGGGAGGCTGCAGGGTGTGTGGGGGTGTTGCTGGCTGGGGAACCAGGGCGTCTTCTCCGGCTCCTTCCAGCAGCCTCCCAGCRGAGGGGCAGCGTGACCGGGACCATCCCTTGCTGCAAGAGACCAGGCAGTGCAGCATGCTTTGATGTGGTCTTACACTCATGGCGTTGGCCTCAGTGGCTGAGATGCGGGCAGTGACAGAGCCCCGCTTTTGCCCGACTGTCCTAGGGCTGCAGTGTGGGAGCAGAAGCTGCCTGTTGCGCCTAGCTAGACTCCTCTAAGTCACTGATGAGGAACTTGTCCTTTTCCCGGAGAATCCTGTAGAGCTGCTCTTGGGCCTTGCAACCTTTTCTCTCAACGAGCTCCAGCAAAACTCTGTTCCTCTTTTGACTTAGCTTTTAGTTTTGGCTTAGCACCTCTTCTTCATCGCTGTTGATAATGTTGGCAGTTTGCAAGTGCAGCAGGATTGGGGGGATCCTCCCCGTGCGACAGCAAAGCTCCTTCTTGTGTTTCTTTAGAAAAGAAAAACAATCTGAACCTTTATAGCTTTGCCAGCATAGTTTTGGAGGTGAGTCATCTATCTCATGTTATTTATTGGGATGTATGTCATGAGGTATCTTTGTCATTTGTGGTCAGTGCAACTTACTGCTCCTATGGCTCTGAAGACAGATTCTGTCTATTAAGACAGATTCTGGTAGCAGAGCTGGAGGTGGAGACTTGGATATTTTGCRATTTCACTGCAGAAAAGAAACAATCATCTCACTTACTTCAGGTGTTATCTCCACATGCGACGTACTAGAGACTTGGTAAATGCAGCCAAAGAACAGAGGATTGAGGGGAGAAGGCTTGGGAATAAGCTTTGAGTTCCAGTTCATTTCTTGCCTTTCAATGGCCTGTAAATGTCAAGCATCGCTTTTGAGAGATACAAAAAGGAGCTATGAATTGTACGGCGCTCTCACTGCCCTTCGAAAATGGAGAGGATTAAGAGCCTGACCTACGAGATCGCCAGCGAATGTGTGTTGGAGGCAACGCTGCATTTGGGGAGCCCCCTCACTTCTGCCCACCAGCTACTGCCAGGACCTCACCTGGAATACAGGTAATTCAAGGTCGCTGTGAGTCAGGGTAAGGACCTGCACAAAACGGGAGAACACGGGGTACTCAGCCACCTACGGCTGCACATGGCAGCAGCCAGCAGTTCCTGAAGCTGCTCTGCTCCATATGCAGAGAAGCAACCTGTGCAAGAGCTCACCTCCTGCCAGGACACCTTGCTCCAGCTGAAGGCACAAAGAGTGATTGCTGGAGGTATGCACGAGAGAGGGGCTGAGGAGGCAGGAGCAGGGATGGTGTCCCGAGGTAGGAGCTGATCGCTGGTGCATAGGGACAAGAGATTGTCTGCATTAGAGGGTGGTGGCATTCTCAGTTGTAGAAATAAGGAACTTTTTGAGTTCCTCAAGGGGTTCTTCTGCTCTGCASGGAATGGTGGCCTGTAGCAAAGTCACTTCGGGTTCAAAAAGTCTGAGATGGGAACTTTGGACCATGAAAATCCTTAGACTGCAGCCACGCAGTGCAGCATCCTGTGTACACATGTCACATCACCAGGTACCAGCAGGAAAGCGGTGACTGCTTTAGGAGTCCTCCTGGGTTTTGATCACCAGAGCAGCCTGAACTGCAAGGTGGCATCCCTAGCACATGTCCAGCACTGCAGTCGTGACTGCTTCCTTTGGCAGAGAGTTCTGCTGCTGCTCAGTCAGCCTCATTCTGTACCTTTGAAGTTCTTCACACTTTGCTGTTAACCTGACCGGTAAAACTTAATAAATTAAGGTAATCACATGATTTTGCTTCATACAGCTGTGTCAACAGTGTGCAGGCCCACTTTCGGCTGACACAGTGGTGCTTGTCAAGTCTTGGACGGGAGGTGGAGCCATGCAGCAAGAAATGTCTTTTGTGGCATGTTCTGCATCAGCAGAGAAGAGGGCGGAGGTTTGCCAGGAACAAATGTGTGTGCTGCTCTCACAGGGGCCTTGCAGCCCAGCCAGACCCCTCTGCGATGGCTCTGCTCTGCTGTGCAGTCCAGCCCCAGCTCAGCACTAGGGAGCTTATGGGGAAGAGAAATAGAGGATGTGAGAACAAAGCAGGAGCTGGGGCTGTGGTGACGGGGAAGGGACCATTGCAAAAGTTTAGCAAAACATGTGTGAAGATTAACAAAAGGTTGAAGAACAGCAAAGCAAAGTGGAGGAATACGAAGGAGCTGAGGGGAAGAAGAATTTGGCCCCAAACCTGTCTGGACAGGTCCTAGRGCACCTCCCTGAGGAGTCATCTTTCTGAATCACTGCATTGGGCAAGCCCCTTTCAGAGCAGATGCTGAAGGAGTTYCATGGGTGAGGGGACAGGAGATCCGTGGATGGCCTGAGAGAAGGGGGTCAGGGAGAATTGCTGTGGCTGAGGGCAATGGAGGAGTTGAAGGAAGCACATCCCCAGAGCTGCCCTACCTGCTAGGCACACAAAGTGGGGGAGATGCACAGCACGAACGGCTCCTGGCTGCGCTCTGATGGAGAACAAGGGTCCTGCAATCGCCCATTCCTCCTGGGCAGAGGCATCCAGGCAATCATTCCAGGAGCCGTAGCTGTACCAGATGGTTACTGCTGAGTTCACCTCAAAGCCAAGGCCTGTCACAGAGCACTGGAAGGAGCCTGCTCCAGGAAGGTGAGCTCTGCAAACARGAGAGGAGAACAGGGTTATGCCATGCATGACTGATACTGTAAGGAAGGGGGTTCTGCTTTGYTCAACATCTCCTACCGATAACTGGGGCCGTCATTCAAAAAGCTCTGCATCTCCTCTGGCGTCACTTTTGGAAGGAGCTGTAACACAAGCAATGCTACTTTGAGATTGAATCAGATGTTGCATACTGGATATAGCTGACTGGAAGGGGTCTGGGAACTGCAAAGCAGGATGCAGCATGGCCCGGAGTTGTGAAGTTCCCACATTGCTGTGGGAAGACTCCTACTTACTGCTGTGCCACTTTCTTTGAGGGAGACACTGGCTTGCAAGGAATGGTAAAGGTGGCACTTGGGGCATGACTGTGGTGGGGAGCCCTTACCTTCCTCACACAWTGCAGGCATGTTTCTTGGGTGAAAAACCCAGCTTGCACTGGCTTTCCTAGAAAGGAGAACATAGTGGAAACCACTTTTAAGGAGACATAAGAGAAGACTTTTTGATAACATCAACACATCAGCAACAATAGGTGTAGTCCTGGCACCGCAATTCTTCCAGGGAGTTGTGCCAGTTTGGTCTGTCCTCAGGGTGATGTCCGTTTGCCAGCATTAAAGGCAGCCAGCATCAGCTTCTGCCACCAAACAGTGCAGTGGCAGCAAGGGACCCCAGTGWCCCCAGTGATGGCCATGAGTGTGTTGCATGGGGGCTCCCATGACATAGCCCAGAGAGCTACAGTCATGGTGGCCTCCTCCCCAGGCCYRGGGTCCTCCTCACTGGTGTCCCAAGCCTTAAATTGAATTTATATACTTCCACCAGCACCACTGCACCAGACTGTCAGCCTCAGGCCTGAAGAAAGGAAGGCACTATGATTTTACCTGAAAGAGAACTGCCTTGAGCGAAGCTCAAATCATCTTCGTCATCATCATCATCATCCCCTGCAACATAACAGACACTTAGGGGAGACCTCAGTTGCCAGGACATGTCAAGAGAACTTTCCCCTCCACCACCTTTCCCATTTACGGCCCACTGACCTCCTCTGGGAGCACCTGGGACACCTGACCAGCCTTTCTCACTCCTCCCTCTGCTGCCCAATAGCTCCATATTGATACCTGCAAGATAATGCAGCCCTTGCACTGTGTCATTCTGTCTCACAATTGCAGATGAATCATCGTTGGCCAAATTCATCCAAATGTGGACAAGGAAGGAGTAGGGGAAACTCCTTCATCCCCACTCTGCACCTGGGACAGACCCTTGGGGCGAGTGGTCCCTGGGGTGGGCAGTTCCTGCGCTGCCGGCTCTCCTGGACCTCTATCCACAGCC
>NW_020455571.1:471627-472979 GCF_003342845.1 Nothoprocta perdicaria
GAAACCGAAAGTGCTGCTGACGTCAGGGCGGCCGTGAGCCCGCGCTGCCTGCCGCCCGGCCGCGCACATCTGCTTCCCCGGCCCCTCTTGGCGCCCGGCTTCCCGCCGTGYGCCCAAGGCCACAGGGATTCCTTCTCCCATCTCGTTGCCTTCCTTTCCCCCTTCWCCCTGCTCTCTTTCCTGGCTGTGGCCCCTCGTGCTCCCTTCATCTCCCCARTCCAAGGGCAGTCCCAGCAAGCCTGGCCTGGGGCTCGCTCCCTGAGGACATGGGGCAGCAGGGGACCYGCATACCCCCTGCTTTGCACCCAGCATTTACCGTGCTCCTTGTGGCGCTTCCCAAGTGTCCCTCTGTGCCATGGCACTTGCTGTGACACCCTTGCTGCAAGCTGGGCCTGGGGGCAAGAYGGCTGCTGGGCCGCAGCCAGGCCCTAGCTCCCATTAGGATCTTGCCCCATCYTGCTCCTGTCTAACYGTGGGTCGGGAGATGGCTRGAGAGAAGCTGGGAGCTCACAGCTCCCACCCAGCCCTGTGGGAAGCAGGCCTGGCTCCCGTGGACCCGGGAGGCCTCACGCCGATGGCCACAGCTGGGACAGGGGGTGGCCAGACAGGGCACTGTGCCCARCCCAGCGCCGCGGGCAGAGCCTGACCCTCGTCCTGCTGCTCACCGCACCATGAGCAGGGGAGATGGGGTAGATGCCACTGCTTGTCTTCATCTTTCTGCCCTGTAGGTTCTCTTGGGGTTGCTGGGTCTCTGYACAAGCAACCCTGAGCCGGGCTGGCAGCCTGGTGGAGACCCCGTGATGCTGGCCCAGCCTTGTCAGCTCTGCAGGCAGAGGCAGCAGCAGCTGAGCACATTTGCAGCCCTGTCTCACCGCACCCGCCGTCCCCACCACCCGGCAGCCCCCCGAGCACGAGGGCCGAGCCCTGGCCCGCTTGCTCCAGCCCTCCACAGTGCCAGCAATGGGTCAGGAGCCAGGCACGTGGCAGGAGGGGATGGACAGACACGAGCGGGGACATTCAGGTCCATTTGTCCTRGCATTGTGGCTACCTGGTCCTGGCAGCTAAAAGTGGTATCTCCATGGGGTCTGGCAGCCCAAGGAACAAGACTGTCCACGTAGGCTGCCATGGTGCATCCCGGCCTTGGTGCTTCCCCCTGGCATGGGTGCATCCCATGCCAGGGAGAGCCAAGCAGCAAGGGCAGCATTGAGGATGGCACAGACGACGACATCGCTGAGCCCCAGGGACTGCACATGTGTCCTCACCTGGGTACCAGGGGCACTACGGACACCCGCAGCCCCGTGCCCGGGGACGACACGGACATGGGGATGCAGCAGAGGCACCTGCCCAGGAGC
>NW_020455571.1:473667-541865 GCF_003342845.1 Nothoprocta perdicaria
GCTGCTTGAGGAACCAGAGCAGCAAGAAAATGGAAAGTGGCGGCGTGCGGAGATGAGCTGCGCTGCTCACTAGCCGTGCTCACTCCGAGCCGCCTGTGCTGAAACAGCCCAGTGCTGTGTGTGTGAYGAGTTTGCTGGTCGCTTGTTTGGAGCACCATAATCCCCGCATGGGCAGGTAGCTGCAGTTTCCTATGGCAGCATCTGGAAGACTGAAGAACTGCATGAGCCGCACGTATGCTTGAGGACACAAACCTGCCTTTGCCCAAGTGAGTGAGAAACCGCACAGGCAAAAGTGGGGGTATCTCTCCTTTCGGAAGGTTAACGTGAAATTGTGAGCCCGATGGATTGCAGAAGACATTCCATGGGGTGCTGCTTAGTTGCTAATCTTGGAAAACATTTACCATGATAAACTTCTGCGCTGCTTGCAGGTTCTCTAAGGAGCATCGTTTGGTCTTGTGCAATAGTGAAATRCTGGCAGTAGAAAGCCAGAAGAACCGAAATGCTTTTGTGCTGTGAAATGCGTTGATTTTTGCATCAATCAGCCTGCACCTGGGACACTCTTCAGTGTTTATGGGCGTACCTTTGATTTCTGAACCAAATGTCTTGTTTAATTATTAATTTCAGAACATTTTSCATCCAGCTCGCAAAACGCATGCTGGAGTTGCGGCACTCAGAGCGCHGCTGAACGAGCCTTTAACCTGGAACCCATAAACTGCTGAAGCAGCAGCCGGTGAAACGGTCGTAAGTAATTGTAGCCTTGTTCCAGCTGCACTTGGTCGAGAGCCGTCAGAAACACTGAACAGCAGCTATATGTATCGCCACTGACAACACATACCTTCTGTGGGAGGCAAAGTGYCCCGGGATGCGGCCGTGCCCGTTGGTGCTGGCAGGTGCACGAGTCGGGGCAGCTCTCGTGCTTCAGGCCGTCTCGGCGCATTTACAGCGCTGTTTGGCTCCGTGATTTGGCTCCGTGATTTGGCTCAGGGGATTGCAGCGCGGGGTCTGCTTCTCCCTCCGGGGCACATCCAAAAGCAGTTATTCGGCAAACCTAGACCCACCGCTTTTCCTAAGCAAGCAAAGCAGAGCTGTGTCTACACCAGGCTGCCTGGTGGGAGAGGAGCGAGCTTGGGGGGCAGGACACGCTGAGCAGAGGGGAGAGGGTGCGTGTTGCGAGGTGCCTAAAGTTGGTAAGAGAGCAGGAGGGACGGGAGCAGTGAGGGTCTGGYSGGGCYGGCACGCTGGCACTGTGGACATTCTAGGGACTCTGGAAGCCCTGAGAGCTGACGGACGCCCCAGAGCTGAGGAATGTAAAGGAAAATGGCAGGAAAGTGGGAGTGAGAAGGCTGGGACAGTGGAGATTGCAGCTGGCTGCAGGGCTGCCAGGGATCAGGGCTAAGCGGTAGATGGGAAAAAGGAGGCAAAGACTTTGGGAGGTCAAACAGGGACAGGGCTGGGATTCAGAGCTTGGGGTGCCTGGGAYGTGGGCAGAGAGGCGGGCTCCCCTGCCTGGCTTCTGCCTGCCAGCCCATTGAACTCATTCGCGGTGCAGGGCAGGGGGCCGTTCTGTCGTATTGAGCACGCTCTGTTTTCGCTCCCGGATCGGTGTAAAAAACCAAGCTCCACACGCTGTTGAAGTGCAGCGGGCAGGCAGGTCCTGTGCTCGTCCCCGGGGCCAGCGCCTGCTCTGCTGAGCCTTGTCCTGCTAACACAAGGTGATCCCGGGGCAGCAAGAGGAGCCTCTTGACTGCCAATGCTCCGGCCACACCTGTGCTGTGTTTAGACTCCCATGTCCAGAGGAGAAATGTGCTTTCTTTGGCAGCAGAGCCCATGCTATTCTGGAGACGGCCAAAAGCCAGGCCTGGGGGAATGCTTGACTTGGTGGAGYGAGACCTTCCATGGAACATGAGCTGGAGCTTCTGACACTGCCATTTTCTCCCTAGTTTCGGAGCAGTTGTGAGCATTGGCAGCTTGGCATTGCCCAGGCTGACACACTGGATGGAGGACAGGCTCCTGGGCTAGCAGAAAGGGAGGCCCCAGGCAGCTTAGGACATGAGCAGGACTTTGTGACAACAGCTGTCATGGTCTGGGGGCCTCCATCTCTGCATTCACAGATGGTAGGAAGGAGGTTGTGCATATGTGATGCAGTAGATTCAGCTGTTCTTGGACCAACAAACTGACAAGAGTGGGAGTTTGAATGTTATCCCAGCACCGCCTGCACCACTGGTGCAAGGGAAGGCTGGAAGTGCCCCATAGCATGGAGGGACAGAGGAGCTCAACAGAATGCAGCACAGTGCTCTGCACTGAGGCACCAATACTGAGAATTTCTGCTGCAAAAMAGGAGCACCTCTTAGGGAAGTGATGGAGAAAAGTCTTAGTGTACCCATCAGCCGCAGGAGGACATGGAGTCTCCACCATCCACCATCAAATGTTCCAGCAGATAGGAGTGTTAATATCACGGCACCAGGCATGGGAGCACATTGCGGAAGGTGGTGGCTCATACAGCATTGGTAACCTCTACATAAGTCAAACTTAAGTGGGCACAAATGAGGAAACGACGGCGCCTGTCTTAGCAGGACCCCAGGACTGGCTCATGCAGCGTGGGGCCTGGGTGCAGATCTGGCTGCCACGAGTGAACACACTGGGCTGAACACCACGGAGGGGRAAGAACTGTTGAGGATAAAGGACAGTGTTGGCACAAGATACAAAGCRAAGGCAGGTGAATGTATTTAGGAAATTGGAGAGGGTTTGTTGCTGTGCTGAGACAGGGCCTGGCTGGTGGAGCAGACACCGGCCTAGCGGGTTGGGCTGTGCGTGCCGCCCGGCAGGGTGTTGTGTTGGCGCTGCATGGGGCGCTCAGGGCACTCTGCCGTCGCTGCTGAGGGCAGTATTGTGAGGTGAGGAAAGCGGTGGGACACCAGGCCTCAGACTCGCCGTGAAGCTGGACTTGAAGGGGCTGATTGAGGTGGCGGAGGTTTCTGGTAGATTGATGTAGTGTCCAGGGGCTCCCCTGTGCTGACACCAGAGGAGGAGGCTTCCAGATTCACATGGCAGCCCAACGCCTGGGCCCTGGTCATCTCCCAGCCTTCGGAGGAGGGCTGTCCTCCTCCTGCCTCTGCTTCAGGCCTGCCCGGTGCAGCCTGGTTTGCGGCCAGTCCGTAGGTATCAGAGCTGGTCTGTCCCGGAGGAGGGAGCTGGGGCACGSAGAGGACACGAGCAGCGGCTCYGGGAGGGACCCCGCTCTGTCCACGCAGGCCGTGCCCCGCTCCGCTGCAGGGTGCGCCCCAAACCGACCTCGGCCTGAAACCGCTCGGCGGGTCCCGCTGTGTTTTGTTTTAAAGACAATGTTGTGCACGTAGGGAGAATTGGCAGGGRGGCATCTCCGCGGTAGATATGGTATGGTTTAGGATCAAGGGTTATTTTTTTTCCRCAGCAGGAGCCAGAGGCAGAGCCAGCACTTTCCTGCTTGTACAAACACGGCCACCAAAATGCAGTCAGATGCTTTYGAGCCGAAAGAATCCTGCTCCYCTTGCTTCTCTGCTSAGGAGCTTCAGCTTCAAAGCCTTATCTCTGTCTCTTGCTAGACAACTGTCCTGGGACACAGGTTTGCCTTCCCTTTGCAGAACAGGGGAGGTTATTGGGACACAAGTCAGGTCAGCACTGGATTCCCAGCTTCAGAAAGGGAAAGAACAACCATGCTCAAGGTAGGGCCTGCTCAGGAAGGACAGACCSAAAGGTTTGAGCTGACAAGTGCAGCCAGCACAGTCGTTAAAATGGCAAAGGCAAGTGCAGTGSAGCAAGGYATATAGGAAATTGGGGCTGCTGTGTATCCTCTGCTCCTTTCTGTCGCTGATGAGGGTGGAATTGCATGCAGGAGCATGCAGGTGTGGGACGGAGGAGCTCAGGGCAACATGTGCTCAGGGTTATAAATAAGGAAGTCATTGTGCCTTATTTTTGAATAGGTTTCTATTCTGAATGAAGAGCTCRGAAGGAGGATGGCCATGTGGGTCATCATACAATTACAGAAAGCCCAGGATGCATGAGGAGGCAGAACTGAAGGCACCATGGCCATATGAAAGGCATGGCCAAGAGATGATGTAGTCTGCAGTAGCTGTCTCATGAACCATGTGGTGGGAGGAAGTTGTGGGGAGAACTGTAGAGCACACAGTGCATACAGGCTCATTTGGAGAGGAGCCAGCTGCTTGAGTTCATGCTTTCACCTTTATTCTCCTGCCTCACAAAGTCATTTCTGAGGCATTCTGGCTCTAAGATCTAGGCTTAGTTAGAGCCCCTGTGTGAGAGCTAGGGGCAATACAACATTGTCCAGTGAGTGTGATCTTGACTGTCTGAGGAGACAGGATAACTGTCACACTCAGGATAACAGACACTCCTGTGCCTCCAGAGAGGCAGAACAGATCGAGATGTTTCCTTCCTATTGGCCTGCCCTCAAGTCCCTGCTGCATGCTGTTTCTTGAAGGCCAGAATCTCCTGTCTGAACAGTGGGTGCAGTAGAGAAAATTCCATCATTGATTTGATATCTRGGATTGATATCCCTATAAGTCTGAGTATCTGCTGAGGAGGTGTTCCTGTGATGAAGGTATCTCCATTGACTTCCTCTCTGAAGCACAGGGCCTTTGCAGAGCTGCATGGTGCTTTGTGTCTCCAAGACTAGATACCCAGAGTGCCAGTGTGACTTCTGAGATCCAARTGTGTGGAGCACGCTGTGTTGATGAAACTTCTTTTAGACATACTTATGCTGAGCAGGAAGGAAGTGAATCTGACAGCTTCTGATCTGGACTCTTTGGAAACATGCAAGAAGGGTAACCCTAGAAGAAAGTGCTGAGTTCTTCAGCATGAGCCTGAAAATTATGTAAAGTCACTGATCTTGCCTTGAGGGACAAAGTCACTGAGAGTAAAACAGGCGTGTGCATAACAAAAACAAGGGAAGCAAGATAAGATAAAAAGAAAATATAATTATATGCAGGGGCAGTTAAAAAATAGCAGCTCCTGTTGAGCGTGAAGCTCTAGGACATTCAGTAGAAGACCTATGCTACAAATGACTGAAAGCTAAAAAAACAAAGCTGCCAGAGGGAAGAGAGATGGAGAGATCAAGGGCACAGCTGGATTCCTGGTTCTGCTGCAGCAGGGAATCGCTGACCTGAAATGGCCCATGAGGAAGCCTTGCTCAGGGCTACAGAGGAAAGTGAAAACTCCCTGGGGACTGGTGCCAGTCTGTCCCGGGGGAAAATTCTGTCCTGACCCCAAACTTGACAATTGGTCATTCCCTGCACATGTGAGCAAGACCTGCCTCCCTGCCAGCCCTGAGGAGACCAGAACCATGGCACCAGAACCCCGTGGCACCAGAACCGCCTGGCCTCTTACTTCCCTTGACTTGGAGCTGCCTTAGGGACTTCAGAGAATGACAAAAAAAAAAAAAGGAGAGAGACAACAATAGCAACCAAAAACCAAAAAAAAAAGCTCACAGATTTGATATACCTGGGGGAAGAAGTCCTTCCTGGGCCCTGCTGGAGACTACTTAGTGCTCCCGGTGGTGGATGAGCCATGTGACACTGATAACCATTTTGGATATGTTTACATCCGTTTCTTACTAATACAGCATTTGGCTCTGGAAATGAGGTGGATGGGAGCTCTGAATAAGTCTTGAACTGCTGCAAATACATTTGCTTGTTCTTTGCAGGGCATTGAGTCTCAACTTTTGCCACCGATAAACTTGTGAAAAGGCTTGGTACCTTTTGGGACCTTTTTTTCATCTCACCAAGGCATTGGGTCCATTCTCCAAAGCCTAAAGCAGGGTTTAAGCTAAATTGCATTTTGAATTTCAACCTGTGTGGGTTAGGAATTGCATCACACGTTCCTCAGGAAGTTTCTTCAATCCTAAATTCTTCCATGACCCTGTGGCTATGCAATAACACTACTTTGTGGTCCTCTGAGGTATGAGATTCAGCCCATGGTCATCCCATCAGGAAATGCCTGGGCTCTCCTCTGGTCTCTGCTCCCAGAGGAATGGCAGCTGGCAGCAGCAGGAGATGTCCTTTCCATTTCCCACCGGAGACATGCACGGGCCAGCATGGCACAAGTACAAGAACCAGCCCTTCAAGCCTGCTCCCCTTGGCCTCTCTGAGTCAGCTCAGCAGACAGGACTGAGAACTGAGACCTAGAGCTAGGAGATGTTGACCTTCCTCCACTTTTCTGGAAGTGAAAACACTGTCATTGCTGTCACTTGGGATTGCYAACTGCGTCTTCCAAGGAGTCCCAGACAGAAGAGGAACCAGGATCATCAGTCTTTCTGAGGCTTAGACAACACACTGATAGTGCAGTGGGTTCTATCACTGTTCTATCAAAACTTGTTTTTTTGTTCAGTGAGCAGTTTAGAAAGTGATTTACTGAGGCAAGAGTATCTGTTGCTTTATCTTTTCTAGGTTGGTTCATTGCCATTTAAAAGTTGTCAAGGTTTCATGGATGATCCTGCAGTGAGCTACCGTTTCRTGATGCTCTATATAAGTTTATTTTCCTAATAGAGAGGAGGTTATGACCATGATTTCCTGTGGGATTGCATCATGCTGATTCCAGATCTATACTTCTGTGTATCGCTAGTGGTGACGTGATCTCTATATGTCTTGTTAGTTGGTCTTGTGTAGCAGGCTGAAACATGTCCACAACGAGTTTGGTCTCGTGATTTTTTGAAACCTTTATATGTGCTTGCTGGGTCCGAGACTGTGTGGAGCTAGATGTTTTTTTATCCGCTTGGTCGGCGCATTAGAAAAGGAAGTTGACTTGAGGTTTTTTATGGCCAGCTCTGAAGACCAAGTGAGCAATGATGCCCATGGGCAGGAGCTCAGGTCGCATCCCATAAAACCAGCCAGGCCAGCTAGAAACAAGCCCCAGGGCGGTCCTGCGGGAGGGCAGCTGAGCTCCTTGCACTGAGGCAAATAAGGGACCCACAGTTCTGCCCGCATCGCACAGCTTGCCYGGGGAGCTGTGTTGCTCCCTCTGGGCTCTGCTGAGTGCAGAGGCCCCCGGCATGGCTGGTCCCATGCTGGCTGTCAGCGGGGCCTTCCTTTGGCACTCACTTCCTGCCTCCTCTTTTTGCCAGCCCTTATGTAATGTATATTTTTAGGGTTTCACTTTAAATTATTGTCCTGTATCTCGGATAACTTGATGGCTCAGACTCGTTTTGCTTGTGATAGAAAACATATTCCCCTTTCTTCCTGCATGTTTCAGCAAAGGCCTGTGCAAAGTTTCTTTGATTAATTTGACTCCTCTATTACGTTTTCCCCTGTTATGCTCAATTCTTGCTTTGCATTCCCCCACCTCCTAGCTTGGCATTGCTCACATTTGCTCTCGCACAAATAGCGGYGTGCTGCTCTTCTTGGATGTTCTCATCCTTGCTCTGGAGGGAACTGCCTCTTCCCTGCTCCACTTCACCTTCTACCTTTGCCAGTGCGCTTGGTTGGTAGATCTGCCACCAGATCTGCCACCAGATTTTTTTTAAGTCCTGTTAATATTTCAGATATATCTGATAATGGCACAWATCTGCTTTGTGCCAATTGGCAATGCATTTTTTGCCTGCTTCTCTGCAGTCTCTTTTACATATTCCTCATGTTCTAGGTATTGAAGATGCTCCTGAAGTACACCTGGGACTTCACATGAGTCAGGCCAAGTACACCAGAGATACACAGCAGAATACACAGCAGGAGGCAAGTAGGCAGGCGTRCAGGGGTGAACGTGTATGTTTGGGAGGGATACAGCTTAAATAGGACAGCCGTGCCTGGTGTTCCACATGCTTGCTTAACTAAAGGACAGGCTTGTGATGTTTGCAGGTAGTCTAGAGGTAAAGAAGATGTAGGGTCTTGCTCAGACTACRTGTCGTTGTGGATTATGTAGGGATGAGATGTGGTGGAGGTGACCGTGTCTCCAAGGCATAGTAGGACCTGCGGAGAAACTGCCAGCCACCCTACATGGTGCAGTATGGAGCTTGGACTGGACATGCTGGTCCTGGACCGTACGTGGACACTGCTGCATCCCCGTGGCTTTCAGCGCTGGAGCCGCGGGATAAGTGCCCATGTGGGCAGGACTCCCTGGAGCTTCTTTGTGGCTCCTGCTGCTTAACGCAGCCGAGCGAGGGTGCAGGCTGGAAAGCTCCCTGCCAGGGCATGTCCTGCAGAGTGCTCTCTTATTGTCTTATCTTGCAGAGATAACCGTGCAAATTGCCTAGCTTGGTGATAACGAAGGGCACTTGTTTCTGACGTGTCACCTATTCAAACATGAGTGGTTAGAGTTTGTTAATCTCAGCAGCCATCCTTATCACCGACAGGTTCATCTCTGGCAAATGGCTGGGGTTTTTTTATATATTTTTTGTTTCATAACATTGCCAAGTGTTCRTTCTTCAGGGAGAAGTCACAATTCTTGCAATTCTTGTTTTTCCTTTATTCTGATTTGAAAGGTGTTTAGACACTTCTGTGATCGAAATTAAGGAGAAA
The DNA here is from genome assembly GCF_003342845.1 of Nothoprocta perdicaria. NCBI lineage: Eukaryota > Metazoa > Chordata > Aves > Tinamiformes > Tinamidae > Nothoprocta > Nothoprocta perdicaria. The sequence continues at coordinate 482,166 of NW_020455571.1, forward strand.
TATAACGTACCTAGGTAAAGATGTTCTTTGAAAAGTAATTTTACCCCAGACTAGGAGCTTTTGTGGAAAAATASACAGCAAAACCATGGTAAATTGGTTCAAGGACAGGTGTAAATGGGTAATATCATCTCCTTTTTGATATGTTTGAAGTCATATTGAATGATGTGTTTTTTATTGCCAACTGGGTGCATCAGCAGAAATCAGTGCTGTTTTCAGGCTTATCACAGCCTGTACCAAATTTTGTATTGTACAGATTTTGGTCTGTACCAAAATCTGAGACCAACGTCATTCAAAGCTGATGAGATGAATCTGGTTTGATGTGCGCCGTTTGCCCAGGCTACTTAAAATTAAAAGATCTTGACTTGTTTTTTAATGCAAATGACCTGGTGCTGAAAATCTTTTCTTGAATGAAAAGTTATTCCAAAATGAATGGGATTTCTGCAAGGGTAAGTGTTATTGGAAGAAGAACTTTCAGGAACAAGCGGTGAAGCAGCTTTTTCCTATCATTTAATACTAAAAACAAACAAAAAAACAAACAAACAAAAAAAACCCAAAAAAAACCCAGATAAACTCCTCCCCCAAAACTCTCTCTGAAATAGTGTATTTATGGTTTAATCATCATATTTGGACTGAGGCCTAAGTGCTTAAAGATTTAACTCCCAAAGGCAAAGCTGTGGAACCTTATTAAATCTGTGCATGGATGATATGAGTGTTGTAATTTTAAGTGTTTAGGATTAAAATTGCATTTACCAGCAGCTCTGTGAACTGTGACCTTGGCGTCATGTTTTCTAGGTGACACTTGGCGGTTACCCTTTCATCTATTGATCTATTGATCTATTCCTCCATCCCATGCCCTGACGTTGTCTATGCTGAGCGAGAACCAAGTTAGATGCTGTTTCTCTAGCAGGGTTACGGGAAAGCTACTGCCCTGCTTGTGCCTGGAAAAGTTGCTCCAAAAGGCCTGTTTCCAATCACTTGGGCAGGTTGAAAGCTACCTCTCCTGGAAAGCAAGGATGGGAACCATGAGGCTTTAGCTGCTGGGGAGTGATCACTTGGAACCACATCTCAGGCYAGTGTGAGATTATGGGAGAGATACAGGCAGAAGTTGTGGGAGAGAACTTAATGCCATAGTGTGAGAAGGATCATTTCTCTTGAAACTGAGGGCCCCAGGGCTCCCAGTGAATTAAATAATTTGCAAACACAGGCATGATATTTGTAGGCTTAGAGTTGGAGTCATTGGAGGAGGAGTGGCTGATGCACCAAATGGTTTTGCTGATATTCAAAGCGACCTCAACAGACTGGAGAAGTGGATGGAGAGGAATTTCATGAACCTTATCAAAGGAAAATGCAGTGTCCTGTATCTGGGGAGGAAAAACCCCATGCAGCAGTATGTGTTGGAGGTCAAGCAGCTGGGAAGCAACATTGCAGAGAAGGACCTGGTAGTCCTGAAGTTGTGGAGTCTTCATCCTTGGAGATACTCAACCCCCAATTAGATATTGTGCTGGGTAACCTGCTGTAGCTAACCCTGCTAGAGCAGGAGAGTTAAAGCACCTCATCCCCAGAGGTCTCTGCCAGTATCACCTACTGGGTGATACTGTGAGCTCGCTCTAACTTGCCCCTGTGTTTCCTGCATCTCAGGTGGTGGTGGTCCTCAACTCACATGTGCAGCTGCTTGGAGCAACAACTGGGTTACTGCCTTTCTCAACCCACTTTGTGAGACACAGATTTCCTGCAGATGTCAGTTCTCATGAAGCTGTTCTGTCACCCCCAGGTTGTGAAGGAAGACCTCCAGGACCATCCAGGATGGCATGAGGCGGCAGCTGGTGATGAGGGGATGTGCCCGCGCCCTCTCTGACCTGCTCGCCCAGCCAGTGCCCGCGGCACCTCTCGCCTGGCACGTTGGCCGCTGCTCGTCTCTGCCGCGCGCCGCGGTCCTGCTGCTCCGCTCCGCCTGCTTGCCTCGCCATGGGAGGATGCTTCTCCAAGCCCAAGCCCGGTGAGTGCTCCCCGGCGCTCTGCTCCTGCCGCCYGGCAGCTCCGCAGCCGCAGACTGAAGTAGGTCAGCCATGCGGAGGTCTCCGCGGGAGCCGCCCGTGGAGAATGTTAATTCTCGGCTCCYGCGGGGAGGATTACGGACCTCTTAATCCCCCCAGAATTCCTTTGCACATTCACTCACATGCAAGGAATTGGGCAAGGGCTTTAGGGGAGCTTTTGGGGGACGAGATGCAGTGAACTGGAGCCACAGTGCGCAGCRGGAGGAAAGCAAGCTGGGCAGGGGACTCAGTCACGCTACGAGTCAAGGGCAAGCGTTCTCTTCAAAGCTGTTCTGAACTCAAATCCAAAATAATAAGCGCATTTCCCACTTAATTTGTCCTCAGTGTCTCATCTGCTGTGATTCCCAGCACTGCTTTGCAGCCCCATCCAGAGAAGCCGTGCGTGATCTTCCCCAACCTCCCTGCAATATTTGCTGCACTCCCTCCCGTGTCTGAGCCTCCTCTCCCTCTCACACAGCTCCTGGCCTGTGGCTTGATCCACTTAATGACCTTTCCTGCTTCTGTTTGGGTGCCACTTTCTGCCTCTTCTCAGTTCTCAGGGAGGTAACTGGTTCCCTCATGCTCTGGCATGAGTTTGTGTGATATCTACCCTAGTGCAGATACTRGTAACTCTTTCTCAAGAGCCTTCTTGATGCCGTGACTTTGCAGTCACTGACAAGTCCTGAATTTTGCCCCTGTTGGAAGGGAGAAAGACCATCTACCTGGTTGCTTTGGCCTTGGGCACCTGGATCTCAGGGGCGCTCCCTTCTGCAGACCCCTGCAGTGTACTTCAGACGTCCCCTCCTTACAGCTCTGCCCTATGGGCTCCCTGCTCCCGTTCTGGGCTCTTCCTCTTGGCATGTCCTCTCAGGACAGGCTCAGAGACCCAGTAGGTTTGGTGGTGCGACCCAGGTGAGGTTTGCAAGGCCTCAGGTACCCAACAAATGGGGTCCTCTGGGCTGCCCCTTCTTGGCAAGGCCCTGGCACCCAAGCTGTCTTTGAGTCTGGGACACAGGGTGGTTTCTGAGACACAAAGAAGAAAGGAAAGTTGGGCTTCTGGGATGTTCACCCATCCTGTGGTGATTTTGCTAGTTATAATAGTGCCCCGATGCATGGGATGCTGTGGCCAAATACCTGAACTACAAGTTTTCCTTTATGGAAAAGCCACACTGCTTTATGTCCTTGTTTGAAGTATTTAGGGAGTGAAAACACATCCAGGAATAAATGTCATCACTGACTAAACCTGTAGCAAACTCYCCTGGCAGTTCCTTTTTACTTTGTATACTGTCAGCAAAAGTCTGTTTTATCTTAGGCCGGTGCAGGAATAAGAGCTCCGCAGGCACATTTCCTGTAGCGCATATTTTCATGTAGAGCTGTATTTGCAGAGCAGGCAAATGCCTGAAAATGCCCTACTGCAATGTAACACCCTGTCTGTAACTCTGCTTTTGATTAGTGCTTTTCAAAAGCTTTTGACAAGCCTTTCCCCAGCGCCTTGTTTGCACACCATTGGCTGGAAGTGCTTCATCTCCGTGATTATAAAACTTCCAAATGCAGKAAGATAAACAGAGATGCATTTGCAGCTACTGCCCGCTCTGGCCAAGAGGTTTCACAACCTTTTTGTAATATTTGCCATTTACTTTTCTTGCAGGAACAGTAAACTGTAAGGCTAAATAGTGGACATGGCTATTTCTTAAAATCCTTCTGTCTCCCTGTACAAATGAGAAGGATGGGCAGGGGCCACATGGAGCCATCATCTCTCTCAACAAGGTCTTGATGTGAAGGGAATATTTTAGATGTCAATGAGGTCAATAGGCCTTAACTTACTCAGTTATGTTCAAAAGACRTGTGTAAGGTTCTAATCTGCTTCCATCTTGTTGTTCCAAGAGAGACCCTCGGTCTCTCTGAATATCCTCTGCATTTCTCAAGGTAACCTTGAAATCGCACACATGTTACTGCATTCTAGAAGGACCTTCTGCTGAACAGATAACCAGTACAAGTGTGACTGTTGCTGCAGAACCCTACCCTGTTCTGATATTTAAGCGTTTAGTTCAAAGCTGATTTTCAAGTACTGGCATCATCTTTTGTTCTCTCTGGTGGTGCAATCACGAGTCCAGGCGCTATTCTGAAGGCCTCATTCTCAATCTGTGCATATTTTTTTTTCCCATTTTCATCAGGGTGCATGGTGTATACGTGAAGAAGTTTGCGTTGCCATCTGGCACACTGTGTTGGGATCACAGCTCCGTTCCAGCAGGAGAGGCAGTGCATGCCAAGGTTTTAGGTGCAGGGGCTCGTCGTGCACCAGCACCCGCATAGGAGACTATTCTGTGTTAGCTGCTGTGATTGCTTGCTGGCCTTCCTGCAACTTCTTTCATTACTGATCTCTTTTCTAGAGGCTGTTCAGAGCAGTTCACAGACTATTCATTACCAAAAGTCCTCCTTCTGGTGTAGTTAAGGTTGTCTGGGGCATGTTATCCTTCCAGAATGTAAAATTAGGTGAAATTTGTAAAACCTGCAAATGGAGAGCTGTGGTTTACAGGAATGCAGTATAAACACTGCAGTGGAAATCCCAGAATTAGAAGATGGGCCTGTGAAATACGTTTAATTATTTTTCTGTGCACTTTTCTCTAGGGTTAGAGTTTGACCACTAGACAGGGTAAACAGTGGTCTATGGCCCATATGGCCTTTCCAAATATATCTGAGCATAAGAACGTGTCTGGCTGTAAGCAGGGAATGTGGATCTTGTTCCTTGCAGTTTTTATATATATATAAAAAATGTGTGTATATATATATATATATAATGTGTATATATATATATATATATTTGTGTGTGTATGTGGCAACATACATGTTGCCTCAAGAGGTTTGTGAATCCTTCTGAGCTTTGCTCCACCAGGGCGGTCATGACTTGGTTGGCAGACCCTGTGACCTTCCAGACTCCGTTTTCTTGTGAGTCCATTCTTTGCTGAAATTGGCATCTGGAAAGACAGGGCAGAAGCAGGTACATTTGACCTCCATTTTTTTCCATCAACTTCACCATTTTTTTAATAAGAAATGCTTCTCGGTCTCTTTCAGGCCACTAAAAGTAGTTGTCATTTAGATTTTAAGGGTCAATGTAACTAACTGACTAAAGATGAGGACTGTTATGGGACTTCTGAGGGACCTCTTGTGGGTCATGCACTTTGAGTGGACCTGAAAGATGTCAGGACTGTGGAATCCTGGCAGGGAGAAGGGAGAGATCCCAAATATGGCCCACAGTGACATTTTTTTCTATACTGGGTGCAAAAAATAATTTTATTTTGGAATATGTTTCTGTTGGAATTGAGTTTCCTTTGATTTTGTTTGGTTGTCCCAGGTGCTTCCTGGGGCTCAAGTTACAAATTCTGCATGAAACCATTCTTGGATACGGAGGTCCCTGGAGCAGCACTGGGCACCCAGGCACCCTTCTCCCAGTGAACATCTCTATCCACCAGCCTGGGGTGGTTGCTCACAGCTTCTCCCACTCACTAGGCTGCAACCTCAGGGCTCAGGTACAGGGCTAAAAGTGGCTTTGCATTGTCCCAGGCAAGAGATTGAAAGGAATAATGTTTAAGAATGAATTAATTTGCCTGAGGTATAATGGAGTTTTAATGAGCAGCCCCCAGGTTTTAATGATTACCAGCTGTAGGAGAAAACACATGAAAACATCATGTTTGTAGCGTGAAGGGAAACAGAGAGCCAGTTGGGATACAGAAGGGGCTGCCCAGTGTCGGGACGAGGTTTCTGGACGTGTGTCTAGGTAGCCCAGCAGCACTGGRCTATTCTATTTGAGACCTCACTCAGGGTTTCCAAAGACTGAGAGTTGTCAGGGCTGTGTGAGATGCACATTGCTGTACAGTATTAGCATCTGCAAATAAAATAACCTAACCTGGTTTTGCATATTCTTATAAAATACTTGCACTGCTGACCTGCTGCTAATGTGCTTCCTATATATGTATGTGCCTAAATGCGCACATATGCACACAGACAGCAGCAGATTCAAATGCATGTGCCTAATATGTCCCAAACAATTCACTTTTTAAGCTATGAAACCTCTTTTAGTGGGTTATTGAAGACTAGCAAAGGAGYGTGTTGAGCGCGGCTGCCTCACGCCAGGTGACTTGGAAAGTTAAACTTGTTTTTATAGATGTCTTWCATGTAAGCCTCATTTTCCTGATCAGAATAGAGACAGATTCCTGCATAAACTCAGGTGCACCGAGCCCTGGGTTCCAGAAGGGATCGGCACATGGGGTTGCAGGTCCTTGGCCAGAGAGCCACCCCACATGAGGAGGAGGAGGAGGAGGCAAGGGATGCTGGTGGTACAGAGCGGAGCCAGGGCAGCGGGTCAGGGAGAGAGGAGTAGGAGCTGCCCTGCACAGAGACAACAGGGGACAAGTGGGGCTGAAATGGGAGGAGGGATAAGAATTTATGCTTTTTGATTTTTTTTTCATCTTTATTCATGGAGACCCCTACACCCAAGGGTAGGAATTACCTAATTCAAGCATAGTTTGAAAACTGTTGAGAATAACAGCTCAAGTGACAGCTTTGGGTGTTTGTTCCATGCACAAGGCATTTACCAGCAGCAACATCATTACTAGGGCTTGAATCCACTGGRTTTGCCAGTCCCAGCCTGGTTCCTTCGTGTGCAGTGATGTCCTATGACAGTGACACCATGACTTGGTGGCATCTTGGGCAGACTCAGAGGAAGGTGCTGCTCAAGGGCGCTTCATTTTGATGCAAACCAAGATGCCCTGTTTTGATGCTGGCTTTTTAACGGCGCCAGTCTCGCCTGTGACGCACTATGTCTGCAATCCGCTCTTAGCACGGTTGCATTTCCTTAAGGCTGTCTTTGGATAGTTCCCCAATCAAGCATCTAATCACATCAAATGATTCCCGTGCTTCTTTGACTGCAAGTGGAATAAATTGATGTTGATTATATTCCATAATTGTGTCCTGCAAAATCCATGTCTGGATTCCAGATGTTTWAGGAAAACATTGCTTATTAAAAACAGCCATTTTGCTGGCCACCCTCTGAGAGCCRTGTTGCATCACCAAAGCTTGGGTAGAGCTCGAGGAAGAAATTTGCTCGCAGCAAAGGTTTTCTTGTTCTCAGCGTGCAGAGCTGGGTGTATTTGCAGTAGCTGCCGCAGCTCGGACACAATAACGCAGCAGAAGTTCACGTCTGCTGCCCCTTCCTTTGGTGCACCCGTGTGTACCCCTGATGATGGGTACACAGAAAAGTGCTTCAGGAGATCAGAGCGTATCCTGCCTYTGCCTGGTTTCGGTGCCAGGATTCGCAGCTTCAGCAGAAAGCCGTTCCCTCTCCCACGCTGCCAGGCTGTGGAGAGCAGGGAAGTTGCGTCTGCGGCTCTCTGGGAGCCCAGGTACGTGCCCAGGGGGGTTCATTTGCCCAGTCTAACCAGGCATGATTAAAAACATCATTGTCAAGTGAAATCTGCTTTAAAGCACGTTACAGCACTGGGCTCTGACCTCTCTCGGCAGCGGGTTCCACGGCGGGCGCCGTGCTGGGGCCGAAGGGCAGCAGCTGCTGGCGGCCGTGGAAGGCATCGCGGTGCAAGCATCGCAGCGAGCAGCCCTCGGAGCTGCGAACTTCAGCCCTTTCCACTCCCAGGGGAGGGAAAAAGCAGCTTCCTCTTGAAGAGGAGACCGGCTGCGTGTCCCCAGGGGCAGAGCYGGCGCCAGGGGAGCCCGCGCAGCCCCTCGTGCAGCCCCTCATGSGGGGACAGAGCGCGCAGGGCGGCACGGAGATGGGCTTGGAAAAGGATGGCCACCCTCTGCGGCAGAGCACCGGCTCCTCACCGGTGCYGTGCGCCTCGCAGCCGTCACTGCAGTGACGACATCTCCTCCTCCCAACCTCTGGCACCCTCATTTGACATTGGGTTTTGTGTGTCTATTTTATGCCCACTGGGCACTGATTGATTTCCCTTTCCGTCCTCTTATGTTTGTCATCCTCATCATTGGTCCTCTGACCACTATGAGGTCACTTCATGGGGGAGGWAGGCTCCTCATCCACTCCCGAGTGTCCTCCTCCTCCCAGGCTGCCTGCAGGGTGTCACCGCCTTGCAGGATGCTACTCCAAATGCCACCTCTTGGACAGGGGGCTCATTTTGTAGAGTTCCTCCTTGCTGCTTGCCTTGGCTTGCACCATGACCTTTTGGCCATCATGCCTTTCTGCTGCTGTTCTGCTTTCCCTGGAGTCATCTGCAATGTTTTGGGAGGCAGGCATGGCCACACATCAGCAGTGAATCTTCACAGGTGCATCAGAAGACATGATAATCCTGGGCGATGTATCAGCCTTTGGCTCAGGAGAAATAGCGGGCTCTTGTGTGGTTGACCCCTTCTCCTCTCCTAGCCTTCGCGTTGCCCGAGGTTCCTCCTCACATGTTGGGAGATCTCCCTTTGGGGAGCTGGACTGATGAGTTGAAGGATCTTGAGGGATGGCAGATATGGGGGCCCAAGCGCAGGGATGGAGATGTGCTCCGGGCTGTGGACAAGTTGCTGCTGTCGCTGCTTGCTGAGCGGGCATTGCCTGGTGTCCACAAGGGGAGATTCCTCCCCACTGCCTCCAAAGCAGCTTAGGCAGAAAGTGGGAGCGYGCACCCCTATTCCTGAGGAATGTGCGTGGTGAAAGTATTTCCTGTTTCCACCAAGCAGTGTTGTGAATGTCAGTTTATGCAGAGATTGTGGTTATCGCTGGACAAAACCTAAAGATGRGGAGGATTATGACTAGTTTAAGGAAAAATTTACTATTATCTTTTTGTGGAAACAGATTGTCAAGAAAAAAAAATGCAATAGTGAAACATAGTGGCTTCTGCTAGTTGAATTTTTGCCRCGTGTTCCCAGCAGGTCCTGCAGGTTGCCTTCTGTTCTCAGATTAAGGATGGAGGCGCTGTCATTCYTCTAGTGGATTGCACTTTTCTGCTTACATTTCTGTCTTGTAGCTAAAGATCTTTCCTTGTCTTTGCTAGCTCARGGGTTTGCTACCACAGTGCCCTCTCGTAGACCTGTCAGGCCRGGTGAGTCGTCTGCTCTTGCTCTCAGTGTCTCCTGGATTGCCTTCTCTGCTAGGATGTCTCAGCCACTGCTTTTCTCCTGTCCCAATTGAATGACTTTTCTTCTTTCTCCTTTGCATTTGTCGTCCTCTAGATTCTTTTCCAGGCAACTAGCATTTTAGGACTTGAAATAAATATTGTGCTGCARTAGGCGAAGCTGAAAGTACTTTGACCTTTTCTCTTGAGGTGGCAGCACAGTGAGCAGGGCTCTTCATGCTCTTTGGGGTCACACTATTCCCTTCTCCTTGCTTTTTTTAATACGTTGCTTTTGTGGGATTTAATTTTCATCTCCCGCCTAGCCTTTCCTCTTCATGACCTTTACAAGACTGGCAAAGCTAAATAATATCCTATTTGCTTGGGATGCTTCCTCCAGCTCTTGGTAATTATCTTCTGACTCACTATAAAGCTCCCCTGGTGTTTATAATAAATATTAATAAGTTTAGTTTCATGAAGTCCCCAGGAGATAAAGTGATCTTTTATCCTTGTTTTATAGATGTGCACCCCAAATACAGTGTTTAAAGTCAAATCTGTCATCTAGCATGTCTATGTTTAGATGCTAGACCTGGATTTTTCCAAAGCCCTGGCCTGTGCGGTTATTGTCCACAATCCCCGTGGCATTTCGGGCCACCCAGGCAGTGCTCAGACTCAGGATATCTAGTCATTCTCCAAGGAACCTGTTGATGAGCAGGACCATTAAGGGCCAGTTCTGGACATTTGCAAGTAAATTGTTTAACCTCAAATAGAAGCCCTGTGAGAGAAAATCCAGGTCTCTGGAGCAGTTTTCATTAATCTGAAATTGTCCTTTCTTGTGCTGCAATAGCCTCTTCATTTGAAGCAAGTTTTCCAGCTTCTGCAAGAACTGAGATGAGACCTCATGTGSACCATCTGCCTCTGCTAGTCCTTCATCCAGTCTGTTGTCATCCGTCGCTGTACAAGAGCTGCAGGGCATAGGTTCAGTCTTCCCTCCAGTGCATGCACACAGGGAGCTTGAATGTCCACTGCTCCAGCAGTGCTATCTGGCAATTCCTGTGTGTCCATCCCTTGGGAAGTGCTGCCCGAGCAGAGGCTGAGATGCCTTCACCACACTTCTCTTGCCAGGAGAAGGGAGCATGCTCCAGCAGACCCAGACACTTCATTACTTCACTGTCAAGCCTACCCCTTTCTGGCCCAGGTGGCCCCATCGCAGTGGGGGCTCCTCTGCTTTCTATGTGCCCCTCTAAAGCAGGTTTGACTCTTCGGCCTCTGTCCAAGTCTTCTGACCTCAAGGCCTGATCCCCCAGTTTCATCCTAGGTATTTTCCTATCTTTTCCCTTCAGACTCCCATAGTCTTGTATCCAGCATACTCAGGGGAATTCCCTTAGTTTGTGTTTCTCATGTCATGAAGACTTTTATTTAGTTGCACTTGCTATAGCTGAAGTTCCTCTTACTTCGTGTAACACAAGTTGAAGTTGTTTCATGTTTGTTGGTGTATCCCACTGCAGTCTCCGGTCTCCCCMTGCTCCTGCTAGTCTCCAAGCACTTTCTGTTTTCAAGTGTGGCTTGGTTCTCAAACAGAGGAATGTTTCTGAGTGTCTTTATTACTGTTGCTGTGTCTTCACTCTGCTTAGGTCACRTTGGCCACGTTGCTTCATCACTGATTCTGAAATGGTTGCGCAGGTGTTGCGGCATGTGAGAGGGCAGAGACCCGCTGGCTCTGGTTTCCATCTCCCTCCCTGACTGCACAGATTGCTGTGTTGGGGTGAGAAGCCAGATCCGACATGTTGAGAAGAGAGCTGCACACGTAGTGTAGAGCCTCAAAGGGTCCATGAAACAAATTTCTGTGGATAACACAGATCAGAGCCAGGTGCCTTTGGCCAGTGCTACTTTTAGGGTGTTGGCGTGCTGGAATCTCAGCAGTCTGTGCCAGCTTGCAGTCGGTTCGAGTCCCACCTCAGCGGTACAGAGCAGCTCTCACGTGTTGCTGAGCTCTGCACTTCCTCAGCAGCTCTCTGTGCCCAGAGTCCTCCACGTGTGCTGGCCTAGTCAGCGTCGTGTTGCTCRGCCTGATCCCCACCATCCCCACAGCTCTGTTGATGTGAGAGGCACCCACCAGCCCTTCCTTTCCAGGTCCTCACTGCTGTCCAGAGATTTCCTATTTGCCCCAGTGATGAGGAAAAAGGTTGGTGCTGTCCCTGCCTGTCTGCAGCACTGCCCATTTCCCTCTCACCCTCTGTTCTTCCTGGCCCACATACAAGCTATTCTGATGGGTCTTCTGATCCTGACTCACAGGTCCCTGAGGTACCTGTGACCTGTGAGCRCAGGAGGACCCTAAGCAACTGATGTGTTCTGGGAGAGAAGCAAGAACAGGAGGAAAATCTATGAGGAAGAGTGATGGGGGCAACTCTCCATGCGATGTTCCAGTCGCATGCGACGTTAACATTTTAAATATCAGTTCTTATTAATTGATCTGTACCATACAGCTTTGGCTCTTCTGGTTAATTATGATAACAAGCAATACAAGAATTTTTTGATGTCTGTTTGAACCCTACAGGCCTAGGCACTGCTGACATCTGATTATCTAAACCAGTATTCCATTAAAAAAGGCAGGAGTTTTGACTGATGGATTGTTTTCCACCAGTTACTAATGCCTCCTTGCAAGAAGAGGTACTTTATGCATGCAAAGGTGCATGACAGAGGAAGAACTGTGGGATAATGGACTCTGTAATCAAGTCAAGCTTGAGATTAAATTCCCAAGCAAGCCAACAAAAACGTCAATTCTCCTGGCATGTGTCATCCCCTTTAGAACTTCAAGGAAGCCAGGAGAGGCAGAATGACAGCAAAGCCTCCTGCTCCATTTTAATGAAGATTTCTGTTTGTTCCTGCAGTTGAAGTGAAAATAGAAGTTGTGATACCTGAGAAGGAGAGAAGCAAGGAAGAGATGTCACCCAATGGGAAAGCCAGCCCACTTGTTTACAAAGTCAATGGGACTGCCCGGCATTATCATCTTGAGGAACATCCCATTGCCAGCAATCCCTACCACAATCCCAAGGATGTGGTGGAGGCCTCTGTGTGCCATGTGAAGGACCTAGAGAATGGACAGTAAGTGCCTAAAATCTTTACCAGAAACCTGTAAAAACTCTGGAGGCCTTAAAACCCAAACTGAACCCATTATCTTGTTCCTTACATCTTCTGATAATGGTAGTTTAATTTAGGATTTTTTTTTYCCCTCATATTAATAAAATATCATAACAGGTGAGTGACAGCTTCTGTTTTATACCAGAATGCCTACCATTATTTTGCAGACTGCTCTGTCTGCCATGGGGCTCTACTTAGAAAGCCCGCATGGTCTGTAGCATTCCTTCCCAGCAGTGTCTGTCTAGTTTGCTGTAGACAATCCTGTTGATTGGTTTTATATTTAGCGTTCTAGACTTAGTATCTTTACAAAACACCACAAGCAGAACAACCATTCATCAAGCTGTTGGAATAAATCAGGTACAGCAATGCAAGTCATTCTGAGCTTGTTTTTCTAGTTAAACATATTTTGTTTTTAACAGACTTTGTGCAATCTCTTCTGCAGCCCATGGGGAAGTTTTGGTGATCCAGCTTGCGCTGGTGACCGACAGGGTCTGGGTGAGAGGTTGAGGTCAGGAGTCAGTTATGATCTGAACTGCAAGGAAAACATAGTGGATGTAGGACAGTGGTGGGGAAATTATGGGTAGCCCTCTATGAACTGCTCATGTGAGCGGTGATACGAAGGTAGGGGAACACAACCTCAGGATGAGGACAGGCACTAGGGCTGCCTCATAGCTGGAATGAAGCAAAAAAAAGGGGGAGACTGTCTTGGGAAATAGTAATTGCATAATGCAAGTCCTGAAGGTTAATCTGCTGTACTCAGTTTCCAGTGACAGGATGGAGCCAAATGGCTCCTGTCATCACAGCAAGTTTTCTTAGGTGCAGGTTCTGCTGACCTTGTGTTTGGTCCTGGTTACTAAAAGGGTGTATTCGGCTTTGTTGCTTCTGTACAAGTGTGTTGGAAAACTAGGGCTTAGATAAATACATTGAGTTATTAGWGCACTGTAAAGTATACAATATAGTAGATTAAAACAGCCTCGTCTACACTGGTGCTCAGAGAGAAGATGAAAAGTGATTTGACTGTAATATGTAAGAATATACCTACAGAAAGCATCTCCTATAGCAGGCAAAAGCTAAAGCACGAGCTAGCAGCTTGAGCCAGTCTGGCAAAGGGACTCACATGCAGTTAACCACTGAAGAACTTACCAAGTGCTACAGGGGATTTTCCATCAGTCAGCAATTCTAAATTGGGTTTGGCTCTTTTTCTAATAGATTCAATCTCGTCCAAACGAGAGGTAAYGGTGAGAAGATTCTGTGGCTTGTGTAAGCAGTGGGCCAGAGAGGAGGAGCACCAGGTGTACAAAGAAAGCTTAGTGTTTCCTCGCCTCGTTCACAGAGGTCTTTCCCAGGTTAGAGCTGAGTTTTAGCTAGTGCTTCCCAAGTGGAGACTGCAGCAGGACAGCAGGATGGCTTCTCAAGTGAGTAAATAGYTCAACTGGGAACATTCAGTATAAATTGCTGTCTCACTCACTGTCAGAATTAGCATGTCRTGAGGTGTCTTGCTTTCTATTGCTTTCACGGTGCCAGGTCTTGTTTTTGACTCTCAGATCATGCAGTTCCTTAAATAAGTTGTAAATTCTTTCCCTTATCTTTCTGTAAGACTATGGYTGTCATTTAACAAGAACCACGGGTTTTATTTGAAATACTGCACAGCTGAGGAATGCAGTAGGACTTGTAGTGGTTTATTCACATTGTGCTGACTGAAGGATGTCTAGGTGCCAAGTATCCTGCACAGGGAGAGAGCAGAGCTGCATTGCTTGGGCATAGAGGTGCCAGAGCAATTTGCTTGAAAAAGAATTGCTCCTGAGGGTAAGTCTGGTGAACTGTGCTGTTGTCTTGGCTTGAGGCAGCGAGGAATTTAAGAGTTTGCCTTCACTGTTGTGGGATCATTCATGTAGGTAAAGCAGGTGCATCCTTGAAGACTTGTTCAAGGAAGGTTTGGATGATCCAGGTGGCCAGGTGACCGCTGGTTTCACCTTCGAGTTACTGAGGGAGACAGTGGAGAGAGGTGCCTCTGTAGCCTGGAGGCAGGTAACAAGTCACCATGTTAGCCAAACAGAAATAAACTTGCTCTGTTGCACAAACAAGGTGAGTCCACTTCATCTGAAACCTTGAGACCTAGCATTTGTGTAGAGCATTCATGGCTTGTGCACGTCCAAAAGGTTTCCTGAGCACAAATTTCTTTGTGTGTCACCAGAGATGTCTACAGTAAATCATATACGCTAGGCCTGCTGTGCTGACGATCCACTTAGTGCTGTGGGAATAGTCAGGATAAACATCAGACTTTCCTGGGACAAAATTCTCTGGGTTAAAGAGAGGACACCTCTGTCTACCCAGGGAAAAGCAGATCCATGCAGCTCCATGTCCATTTCCTTGCAAGAGGAGGGACACCCCTTGTCTCCCCTCTGCATTCCTTGACTGTTGGCTGAGAGACTCTGCCCTAGGGAAATAGCTTCTGATAACCACATTGGGAAGAGGCTGAGCACCTTGCACAGCCGTGGAGATTGCACTGGTAGGCAGGTTGCATGGGGTGTTGTGGGCTCGTGGTTGCAAAGGGAGTAGCTTCATGGGGAGAAAAGGAGGTGAGAATAGGACACGTTGGAATGTGGGGCTGATGGAAGTAGTGAGAGAGCAGAGAGCTGGAGTAAATATCTCAGCAAAGTCYGTCTCACCTAACAATTCTTGGGTTGCCTGCACTGCTCCTATGATTAGAAATCTTCAGAACCCCCCCAGCAGAAATACACAGCTGCAGGGCAGGAGAAGGAGCGGGAACATGCAACAGAGTCCTGGTGCACCAGAGCCTTCTCCATCCAACTCTCTACCTATGGAGAGGAGAGCAATGGGCAGCCTCCAGGAAATGATCTGCTGATGCAGTTTGAAGGCATACATTTCACTGGGGAGTTAAACTGCCTCATTAGGTATCCTCGTTAGGGGCACTTCAGATATGAGAGATTCTTTGTTTAAATTTGTTATTTGTCTACAACCTACTCCAAAACATTTCTGTGTATGGTCTGTAGGGCTTGGAAAGACTTGCAAATAAAAATACTTGTTCTAGCTGCACAAAGTGTATGGCCAGCCAGYCTGAAGCGAGGACAGTGAGGGGGCACAGCTGGGCCCCACTGAAGGACAACCAGGCTGTTTGGTTAGGACCCAAGTGAAAATGAAAACGGTCTATTCCAGGCATCATCAACTGCTACCATCATCTGAGGTAAACTAAGATGAGAGGAAGGAACCAAAAGTTTCTTGGAATTTGATCAGAATTTGTTTTATTTTGAATGGTGTCCTCCAATGGTGATTTACAGATCAAYTCCTACTGTCTCACTCAAGCCGTATGAGGTAGAAAGGATTTTTGAAAGGGCCATTTTATTACATTATTAATCAGTAATTTGAGAGGTGGAGATGCTGTAGCAGCTTTTTCTGTCCTTGTAGATAGAATGACAAAGTCACACTTTTGGCCAGGGCTGTGATGACAAGAGCTTCAGCGTGGTTTGGCTTGTAGAGAAAGTCGGGTGAATACCCTCGAGTGTGTTTGTGTGGGAGGGTGGCTCAGAAGGTCTGAAAATAGCAAATTTTGTGTTTAAAGGATTCCTGCTGTGCTAATCACACTTAGGTCCAGATGATTCATTTAGGGCATCATTAGAAATAGTTGCAGGCTTTCAAAGAGCACTTGACTGTGTACTGGAGAACTGTGGTGCTGAAGTTCACGTGAATGCAAGTGTGGCTCTGCATGGAAAGAATAGCTGTAATGCCAAGTAAGGGCCAACAAAAGGAGGTTATTTTGTGAGCTTTAAAGAGCAAAAATTGCAGTGTTATCCATGGGGTCAAGTATAGGTATTTGCTGTCCTGAGATTTTTAACAGAAAAAAATGTGACATCCTTTGTGGACACCGTGACGTGATCAGAACCAGGGTCACCTTTATTTAAAAGAGCATGAGTSTGTAAAGCACTGAGATTTCAGCAGCCTCATGCTTAGTCGTGACCTTTTAACTTGGCACCTCCTCCTGTGTGTTGGAGGGGCAGCCCAGGCTTTGCCRGTGGACAGCAAATAGCAAGAGGAAGGCTCTGACATACCCTAAGTGTGGGAAGGAGCCTGAGATGCCTCTCCAGGGCACTACCCGATGTTCTGATTTCAGAAATGATGGCTTGGTGAACAGAGGTGTGATAAGGATTTGCTGAGCTACTGCAGCCCATCTCCTGCACCACGAAGAGATGTAATACCACCCTAAAAACAGTTTSGTTTCTAGCTCCTATAGGAACCCAGCAGGCACTTCCTAACCAGCTACCAACCCCTACTCAGGGGCCCTGGAGCTACCTCTTAGGAGAGTGCTGAGGGGAAAAAAACATACTGCCCGTAAGGTGGAGAAGCTGTCACTCTAGTAAGCCAGCTTTGGATCAAGCCTAGGTTGGAAGCAGCCCTGATGGACTTTCAGAATTGGTTATGTAACAGGAATGATTACTTTTCATTACTTAACAGGAATGAATGAATTCACTTTTCCTTGCTCTTTCTCTGCAGAATGCGAGAGGTGGACCTGGGCTGTGGGAAGGCTCTGCTGATAAAGGAGAATGGTGAATTCTATGCAATGGGGCACAAATGTCCTCACTATGGGGCTCCACTGGTGAAAGGTCAGTCTGTGTCACTTGGTATGAGATGAAGAACAGGAATCAAAATGTCTGCAAAAGACAACCCTATATTCATCCAGCTGAGCTGCCAGGGCATGGACCAGCTTTGGGCGGGCATCTTCTTGGTGAGGGAAACACATATTCATAAAGCTGACAGTGCAGAGGCTTCCTGAAAGCATTTTGCCTCAAGGTTGGTTTGCTTATGACACCGATTTGTCACTCCTCAATAGCAGGGCTGAAGTTTCCTTGAGTAACTTTGAAGAGACGGACTGCACTGGTATAATTGAAGTTGGCTCCCATTTGTTTCTTCAAGTGGGAGTGGAACCTTGTGTGAAACACAAGGAGTGTGAAACCACCCCAGCAGATTGTCTCCAAGAAAAGCTGTTATTTGTGAGGATTTACATGTTTTTTTCCTTATTGATTCTCTTCCACGGAAGTTAAAAAATTGTTAAAAAAGGAAAAAGAATCACCTTCTGGGTTTTATAGTTTTTCAGGCTGTTCAGTCTTGAACACAAACCCACAATCCACTGTGCATGAAATCCTGGTCACAGAGGAAGGARGAAGCCCTTTGCATTGATGAGATATTTTCAGTAACAAAGAGAAATGTCTCTGGTTTACTGATCAGAGTGGGATGGTATATAGTGGTTTASCACCTTGTCGCTTAGGAATATGCATTGTGGCACTTTTCCATGGCCTTCATGGGCTTCAAGCCAAATAGACTACTAGCCAAAACCCAGAGGAACAGGAGCAGGTGGTGTCAACCTGGCTATGTGCATGACAATCACCTCACTAAAACTGTGGTGCTTTGCTGAAGGGATGGTCTTTAGCAGAGAAGCTCTTCACTTAACAAGGGGTGCAGGTGCTTGCTGGTCTGAGGAGCTTGCTCTTTGGGAATCCGATCTGCTGATTGAAGAGTTTCTCATCTGTGTAAAGCAAGAACTAGTGGTGTTGACAGCTCTAGGTGGCATTCAGACAGGTCCAGAGCATGTCCAGGCTGGCCAAGCTGTCTCTTACAATCAAGATCTGAGATAGAGAAAAGGCTGCTGTGAAACAGAAAGTAGCCTTCCCTGGAGAAGAATGACAGGACAATTGCCTCAGCTTTTCAGAAGGTGTTTCTGTGATTTATCATATCCCTACTGAGTATGGTCCAAAGGACCACTTTCCAGACCAGTGCATCCTTCGGGATCCCCTCCTTGCACAGCCCTCCTAGCAGGAAGACTGCATTTAAATTGTCTTACTCGCAAGCTTGGTTAGACATCTCTGACTGGGGGTAGCAGCCAGATGGCAAGGATAGAGGATCCCCACACAGCTTTTCCTGGGGCAAAAAAAGATAAGAACCTACCCGCCTGCCTGAATCCTGCAGATCGATCCCTGAAATAGTGCCACTTATGCAGGAATCTTTCCTGGGCAGTCCAGGAAATGCTGTAAAAATAAGTATAGGGGCTTTGCTGCATCCCCAGGTGTGTTGAATGAAGAGGTTTGGCAATGTTGTACCTCAAGAAATGAAGGTGCAAACTTGGGACATACCCAGCATGGCAGCATTGTAGCAGGTCACTCTGCCTGGGAGAACTTTCCGGCACAAATTCCAAAGTCCAAAGTAGCAGCCTCTGAGCAAACACTTGGAGACATTTACAATGAGGCAAACATTCAGACACGACCTCTGCTTGCTTAGTGGGTCCAGACTCTGCTAGGTCAGGATCTGTTCTGGAATATGCTGGCACTAGTTAATTTATGCTTTAACTGAGGCAGCTGTTAGCTCAGGGTGATACCATTGCTCCTGAGGTGGAGTAGTACAGGGGACCATCCTTTGAGTGGTCAGGCTACATMAACAACTCTACTCAGATTGGGAATAAGCCTAGGAGCACTCCAGCACTGAGCCAGCAGGAGAGAGACCGCATCTCTGCCTCCCATGGGGTGGCCAGATCGTTGCAGATAGGTGTCAGGAGAGTCTAGGGAGAGGAGGCGGCAGCTACAGGGAGGTGCTAACTCTGCTCTACCATATTTCATGCAGGGGTTTTGTCCAAAGGAAGAGTCCGCTGTCCCTGGCATGGGGCTTGCTTCAACATCACCACTGGTGATATAGAGGACTTTCCTGGCTTGGACAGCTTACCCAGATTCCAGGTGAGGGTTTCTTTCTTGCAGCAAAGAGAATGTCTGTTTGTCTTGGTGTGAACAAGCTGTGAAGGTGTGGAGCAAACATTTCCTAAGCACATGGTGAGATGGCAAGTGGTGAGTGTATCGCCCATCCCTGCAGCTTCCATTGCCTTTCTGCCTGTGTCCATCCGTGGGCATCAGGCAGTTCCTTGGAAGCTGAGAGTTGAAGTTCTGTCTAGGAGGTTTCTTATGTAGAAATAYAGAGATGATGAGTAATCAGCAGTGAGCCTGAGATAGATATTTGGTAAAGCAAGCTGTATCCTCCCCTATTGAACAACATTGCATTGGTGGAAATATGCCAGAGTCTTGAGCTGAAGTGAGTCTTGTGATGGCCTCTCGAGCTCTCCCACAAGGCATGTGGTGTGGCTGAACTGGCAAGACCACTGTTCTTTCCAATAGTTTTTGCACAGAAGGAAAACTAATGCTCCTCAGACCAGAGATACTCACTGTCCTACAAGCTGCTGCTGTTCTGTCGCCCTCAGGTCAAGATTGAGAAGGAGAAGGTGTATATCCGAGCAAGCAAGCAGGTGAGAGTCAGAGCTGCCACGGGTTTCCCAAACACAAGGCCTGTGAGTTTTTCTGGGTGCATGCTGGGGGACGCTGGACCCTTTAGCAGGGGTACTAAACAGAAGGATGTGAGAACATCCAAAATGGGCAAACCTAACRTCCACCTAGCCCAGTATATTGTCTAGACAACGACCAAAAGCTCATACTGAGGCAAGAGAACAGGGTGGTCACATGTGATGTTCTTTCCCCTCCTAGCCTCCAAACACTGTCGCTCTGCAGCGCCTGAGCTGTTGGTGGTATTTGTGAGTTCGGGAAGTTTTAGTGGAGAATTCTTCCATGAACTTGTCCTATCTTCCCTTGAGCCTGTAGCAACTTCTAGCTTAATTAGCCCATGGAAACAAGCCTCTCTCACCAGCCTTTGGGCCAGGTCTGCTGGGTGCAGACYAGAGGTGACAGAGGTCATCTCTACCCCTCCTGAGCACACACTACAGCTCTGTGTGCTCTAAAGGAAACTGGGGTGGTGACAGGTGATCCAGAATGAAGTGCAGTCAGGCCAGTGTCCTCATCTCCCTTTATATAAAGAGTCTAGTTCTGATTTACATTTTCATTTACGTGTGTGTAAATCTATCAGCTTAAACCTATGGCCTAATCTGATGCACAACATCAGCTATGGGGTTAGATCCAGAGATGTGTCTTGCACTTGCWCTTCTGTCCCAGTTGATACTGGTGAATAGTGGGATGAGGTATGCTGGATGAGTCCATAATTTTGCCTTACATACGCTTCTTTGAATATCAAAGATATACCAGCTCTGCTCAGGTGAAGGATAAATAAAGTTCCTGATGGGACTTCTGCACTTTCATTTTCCCCGTTGATTGGAGAACTGCACAGTGACATACCTGTGCTGCTTTTCTTGTGTTCTTTCCCAGTGCTTTGTCCCTGGATGAATTTGCAGAAGACAGTGGATTTAGTTTTCTTTTGTGCTGAGGAAGGGGATAGGACACTGAGTCATGAAAAAAATATTTGACTGAGCATGGAGATCTCCTTGGGCAGCAAGGATTTGGTTGTTCTTTTCTACCCAAGCTCTTTTATACCAGCACTGGTAGTCGTCCCCATTCCTACCTCGCTACAGAAGAAAGTTGTGAATGGATAATGACTGTTCTCACTGATCATGGCACAGGCTCTTCAGACACAGAGGAGGACAAAGATGATGGCGAAGTGCATCTCCTTGAGCAACTATAACCTGAGCAGTACCAATGTGCTGATCATCGGTGCAGGTATTGGGTGGTGTGTGCTGAAAGACCAGTGTGTGTCCCTCTCTCACCGAGGTTGTGCAGAGAACGTGGTGTCTGTCCTGGTATCTGCGTGCCATTCACTTTCTCCCATCCTGGCCTGGCTTAAGCAAAAGATGAGACCAGGGCAAATTCCTGGGGCTTTTTTACCTGGACACTGATAGACCTTTGAAGATGTCCCTGTGCTSCTGGCCTATGGAGCTTTGTACTTCCTTGGCAGAGCCCTTCATGATGGGTGCAGTTAACTGTTCTATCTACACACTCTCTAGATACATGACTCACCCCCCGATKTCTCCAATTGCTGCATTTAAATCCCTCTCAAATGTGAATGTGAACAGGGTTTGCCTTTTGGAGCCTGAACACCTCTCTAATCCCATCACAGCTGTCTACTCCAAAGCTCTCACTTCAGGCTGCTTATCTCAAGATYACTTCTTCCATCTTCCCMGTAAACAACAAATCCCTGAAAGGARTAGCACAGTTGCCAGGCCTTCTTTTTGTCTAGCCCTTCTTCCAGCTGCTTTTGAAATTGCAGTTACACTGTCCCAATGCACCGTTAATAAAACTTCTTCTTTCACCACTTCAGTGCAATCCAAGTTTACGAAGCTGGAGGACTAGGCTTTGGGAGCGTCTGTCTGCTGTATTCCTTGGAGGATCTCTGTCCTTCTCCCCTACTGAGAGCTTGTACAACCGATATTGTGCTTATATCAGCTCTGGAGTTTGCATTTAACAAGTACTATGCAAAGCAATGAGAAGTTGTTAATAGTGGAAATATTTCTGAGATTGCTGAGCCTTTCGTGGCAGGGAGAGGTGGCTAAATGAGAGCAGCCATCAGAATCTTAAGCAAAGTTACCCAAAAGATAATGTTAACAGTAACTGAAAGAGTTTTCTCAAGCTTGAACAGCTAAATTTTCAGCTCTTTGAAAGAGCAGTATTTAATTCTGGTCACACCATGAAAGCAGATTTCAAACCTGGGTGCGTGAGGAAGAAGTGATGAGAACAGAGGGAGCTGTGACCATGCCCAGAAGAGCTGARTGCAAACAACAGCTCGCTGGTGTAGGTTGCTATCARTTGCCATCAAAAGCTATCAATTRCATCACTGCAGTACTTGATTCAGAAATGTCCCCTTCCATTATCTGTGTCAAAATCCACTTGGATTCGGATGAGGTCTTTACTGTCAAAAATTTGAATGGGCAAGAGGGGTTCATTAGTGATTCAATACTGAAATCAGTTCAGAGTAAGTCCCTGCTCAGTCTGTTCTCCAGGCAAATGCACAAGACAAACAGCCCGTTTTCTCTTCTCTCACCATTCCTTGATTTCAGCAGTAGGAGCAAGTTGTTGACAAACCAAAACGGGAGAGAGTGTCCAACTTCATCTTCTCTTTGTTGGTATTACCAGAACTGTGGCTCTTTAAATCTTTGATGTTGAACAAGGCTTTGTAGGCTGAAAAGAGACTAACTTGGCCCTTTATATCTCATCTGTTTGGCCAGGTAAGAAAGGCTGTGCCACATCAGGCTGCTTGGTTGCAGATGGGATGGCAACCTCTCAGGTAGCCACTTAGTTGAATGGCACCTTCACACCTCTGTTTCACACCTCTCCTTCATAGAGCAGTGTTAGAGATCAGGCTCGCATCTCACCTTTTTTGCTGTGTTTAATGACAACCTCTCTTCCACTGGCAAGCAATTGCATACAAAATCTTCTGTAGGAAAGTGTGTGATCAGCACAGCCTGCATGAAGGCTGTGGTGGAAGGTCTGGGCCCATTTTAGTGATAGTAAAATATGTAAAAGGGAAGCTATCAAGAGTCACCTGCTTGCCCTTTGCCACTGAGGCTGTTGGAGAAGTTTGTGCTCTGGTATTTGGCTCATCAGGGACTTGGTCAACAAATGATTCTGGAAAAAAAAATACTGGAAGAACTAGGGACCGTTTTGTTTGGTGTCTTGGTTCTGCCACATTGTAGAGATGTGGCTTTATGTTCAAGCTGAGGGACAAGGACTGCTAAGGTGCAGAGGAAAAGGCTATAGGTGAATGACTCTTTTCAAGCAAGAGTAATGTAATAGTTTGAGCATCTACTGAAGAAGTCCCATAGATGATTAATGTAACATTTGCATGGACAGAGGATTCCTCTCCTGCCTTGAACATGGAKATACAGTCTCAAGGGCTGCGTCCCTTCTTTAGAAGCAGCCATGTGCCACTGACTTAGGAAGCACCATAAAGAAAGGTCAGAACTTACAGAAGCAGTGATTTTTGAATCAGCCTCTCTGTGGGATGCTAGATATAAGGGACAAAGGATTCAGACCCATGGACGTACAGGACAAAGGTCCACCAAACCTGCTGACTCTAGTCCTCTGCAGGTGCAGTTCCGTATCTTATATTTTTCTAAGCTATCAAGCTCTGTTTCAGACCCAGAATGACATTTTTCACTTCCTGTCACCCAACTGTGTCAGGATTGTTGTTCTTGGCACTTAAGTATTTTTGTCTGTCAAATACAACATACACTGGTCTTCTCCTAGGTGCTGCTGGATTAGTCTGTGCAGAGACCTTGCGCCAGGAGGGTTTCTCGGACAGGATTGTAATGTGCACGATGGACAGACACTTGCCCTACGACAGACCGAAGCTCAGCAAGGTTGGTAGCACCTTGAGTGTGTCACTTTCCTCCTGATTTTTAAAATTTGACCTAGGACCTTATGCAGCCATTATTCGTTGGACCAACATGTTTCTTCTTCTTCATTCATTCCACCTCTTTTCCCTTGAATGTTCTGTTAGTGACTGAAAGATGAAGCTCCAGAGAGGAATTGTACAAATTCTTAACGAAGAGCTCACCGAGGACAGAAACAAGGACATTTTGCAAGGTCCAATATCAGCTAGCTCAGACATCTCATGCCTGGATGGATGAGTTGACTTCTCTTATGTTTCTAGAAAAAACAATTCTAGGGCAGTGTAATGGGGCTTGTAAAACTTGGTTTCKTAAGCAAAAAGAAAAGTATTGTCTAGCCGAGTTTTTATTAGAGTATGGTTCTTGCTGTCCAGTGTTGCTCCAAGTGTTCACRCTATTGATTATCATCATATCTTGATTGCATTATATGGGTTTCTCCAGCATACATCCCTTTTTGTGTGCCAATTTGCAGAGACAGAATGATCTTCTAATACCATTTTCATTACTGCCTTCTGGACCTGACCCGATATCAGACAGTAACTCATGTTGAACAGCAGCATTTGGTTTTGAAGTGTAGAGGTAACATAAGAAGAGGTAGTGTGGGTATTCCCCCTTAAGGCAGGGATGCTTCTCTGTRGACCAGTACTCTACAACTAGAGCATTTAACTCTGCTTCAAGCCCCAAGGCAAAGGGACTGTCAAAGGAATGCAAATATGCACATGGCTTTTTGAAAGCATTCAAGCCATTGAGATATGCTTGAGGTGAAGAACAGCAGAATCAATCAGAATTGAGGGTTCACCAAAGTTGTGCAGGTGAGCCCTGAGAAGGCTGCAGTCATGGTCCCAGCCAGGCAACTCTCTGAAACTCTCTTAAACAGTAAAAACATCTCACACAACAAGTAAATAACTTGTTAAACCCCTCACTAAATACCTCAGGCTGCAGTTGCTTCTGGAAGGTGTGTAAAGTCTACTTAAAAAAATTGTAGGTATTTCTAGAATAGAAAAAAAGAGTATATTTTTCTTAATTCTGTTGTGAGCGGGACTAACCCTAGAAAGGGTCAGGAAAAGGGGAATGCATAAAACTGCAGCCAGTGGACTTCTCGTCTTGCAGCATTGCCCTTCCTCTGCCTTGCTGAACATCTGCTGTCAGTTCATYCCAAGGTCCCTCAGGACTGTGTTCCTCCTCCAGCCCTTTGGACCATGACCTGCTCCCCAGCACGCCGACTTCTTTGCTGCTGTTGCTGGAGCAGTGGAATGCAGTGAAACTCGTATGAGTTGTGTATTGCTGTGTTCTGCCCTTGCTGCACACCAGCACGGGAACCACCGCTCCAAAGGGTTGAAAGTTCCTCTCTTGCTAAACATTGGGTGTTGAAGGAATTTGCAGTAAAACCTCTGTAATCTTGCACCMACTAAAATCTGCCTCAGGACCTAAGAGACTGCCCTCTTCAGTGTTATCTGAAGTTACATGAAGTGCATGCACTGTTGTGCCTCCCACTCCCCTAGTCCCTGACCGAGCCATCTCCAGGGATAAGGARCTAGCACTTCAGCCCCTGGTTCCAAGGGAAGTTGGGGCCACATGGTGAAACCCTTGATACCTGCAGCTCTGGTCTTTCATGGACCACCCCAAATCTCATRTCTGGGTGGGTAGATGATCCTGCTGAAAGCCCTGTGAAATGTTGCTTCTCTMTATATATCTATATATGAGTGCTACAGTTATTCAGTAGCACTCACTCTGCTTTAGCTGGTCAGTGCCACTGCTGCACTGAGTTATCAGAAAAGCAGCTGGACCCAGTGGTTCGTGAGGACTTTTATTTCAATCAGCTTTGATTCTAGTCTCTATAAAGCAAATCTCTTAACAGCTGCTGCTCGGACTGATTTCAAGGCTATTGCTAGCATGTGTTGGTAACATGCATTTCACCACTCTCCTTTTCACCTGTTCATGGGCAAACTGCTTTTTCTGCAGTCGATGGATTCCCACCCGGAGCAGATTGCCCTGCGCCCTAAAGAGTTCTTCTGCACGTATGACATYGAAGTCTTGACTGAAATGCAGGTAAGGAGAGCAGCATTCCTATGGGACAACCTTCACAGTGTGCCTGCAGACTGTGTGTTGCCGTGCCTGCAGAATGTTTTGCAAGTTCTAACACAGAAAGACGTGGTGTTTGGAAAATGTAGCAGCTGCCCATGTTCTCGGTGTACTGATTGCTGTTGTGGAAATGTTATATGCCTCCCTGAGTTCCTCTTCTCACTTATGCTAAGGAGCTTATGTTGCTTAAGGTAGTTCAAAACCACAAACACAATTGGAYGTTGGCAGGAAGAACATCCTATGTAAACTCCGCTGTGATGGTGACTTCTCACCTGCCATTCACTGAGTGTTCGCGTGTGGGTTTGGCTTGACCAGCTCGCCTCTTATCCAGATAACTGTGTTCAAACACCTCTTCCTATTATTTTCCTTATACTAGGAGTTCTTCAAAAATTYGTGGCCCCTAAAGATGAGTTAGATGAACCCAATGTGTTGTGTCTGTTTTGGGCTCATATTGCTATTGTTAATAGTGGTGTGCAAGGCAGATACACAGAGAGTGTCTCCTGCTGCTTCAATCCCACTTTGCAGGGGTGATGCAAGGAGGTAAAAGGAGATAAAAGGTACAGATAGTGCCACAGAAAGCTCACATTTCAGTTCCCACCTGGCAGTCAAGTCAGCAATTCCTGTTGGTCACTCCATGCTGTTCAAGGCAAAGATCTGTCAGTGTTTTGCAGTATGCCTGATAAGCCTTGTACTCCTCAGYTCTAAAGCAGAGTTTGGCTGTGGGACCCTCTGAGATGTCCCATCGTCTCTGCTCAGCCCTAGGGATTCAGCTTGTGGCAAAGTGCAATCAAAGTTCATGCCCTACTTACTTGAATAGCTGCCTCAAATGTTGAGTTGTCCTGCTGCAGGAAGCAGCCCTACTCCTGGATGGACTTAAATGCAAGTGTCCTGTCAGAYGGAGGCTGCCGTTGCACAAAGTCCTGCCATGTCCTGATGAGACTTTCTTGGGTCCATAGCCARTTGGAATCAGCATCTCATCATTGTAGCTGCCACCACGAGGGCAGATGTGCCAGGAGATGGACACGTTCTTGCAACACCAGTCAGGGAAAACACCAGTTTTCACTTCAAGAACAGTCAGTCCTCGTCCTTTGTAAACACTTGGCTTTGTCAACCTGATGTCAGGGAGAGGCAGAGTAGGAGGAGGAAGGCTTGCTTAGAAGGTCTGGAACTAGCCTGAAAGAGGGGCACCWTGAGCACCTGCCCCACAGCTGGCCAAGGTGTGTCATTCTGGGTGCCTCGAGAGAAATGTTGACAGGAGGGCAGATGACAGGTTTGTCCTTGTCCTTACCATAAAAAGTAAATGAGTGGGAACAGAGCAGCATGTGTGGTAGGAGGCATGAGGCTGATCATTGGCATGTGTCCCTCCTGATTTGGGACATTTGGGTGCCGTAGGAAAGGAAGTCTCCATGGGCAAGAAGGAGGAATGATGGCTTAGGGAGTGTGACTCTCAGTGTGCCCATTTGCAATGCAGGCAGAGGGACAGASTTTCCAGGCTTTAGAAGATGCTAATTACCCCCTGATTTTCATTAATAAGAAAGCAATTCAAATTAGAAAATAAAAATGAAGTATTTGCATGCATTTCCCTGATTAGCRAGCCAGGGTATAGAAGCCAAGAGGAGGAACTTGGAGTGCTCTGAGGTGGGCCCTGTCATACCTACAGTGCCCATGGAAGTGGTCAACTTCTGGCTCAGTGTTCGGTATCACAATACACATCTCAGATTTCCACCCTTAACATTATTCAGAAATGATTTCAGGTTGCAGCTGTGGATATCAAGAACAAGACAGCAGTGTTCAAGGATGGATTTAAGATGGAGTATAACAAACTGCTGATAGCCACCGGAAACACGTAAGCTACAAGAAAACCTTTTAAAGATCCTGAGAAACTGTTTGATCTTAGAAAGCAAAGAGCTTGTGCCTGGGGATGAGGGATCAAACCTAGTGACTGATTCTGGAGCAGGAACCTTTTTTTTGCAAGAATCTTTGCAGAAAAAGCAAGGACTTTRTGGATATGTCTGCATGGCTGTGCTGGATATATTTGCTCAGCCAAGGCTGAAAATCCTTTGCATCATCCAAGAGTCACCCAGAAAGGAGGTAACCAGCACAAGGGGCTGGCTGAGTCTGGAAGGTTTCATGATCGGTGTGAAGGTCAAAATAGTGTTAACAAAAATTGCCTACGGGAGCAGTTGGGGTTTATGTCTTCCCTGATCCTCAAGAAAGTGATAGAAATAAATCCCCAAAGTAGAATAATTAGCTAGCAAGCTCCCTAATGCTGTTTCCCCTAGGGACTGGCTAGGGACTCTGAAAAGGACCCAAGGAAAATTCCCACTGAGACCTTTCAGAATGCAAGGAGGAATGATGGATGTGCCCTCAAAGCCTGTTTAGAATATGGGGAGAGGAAAATTGATGCCCAGAACCTTGAGTATATTTTCTTATAACAAAAACCTCCATAATTAAGATATCCTGAATATTTTTAGCAGTCATTTTTGGCATATTGTTGTTCTTTTTGCCTCTCAATAGTAAACAATGCTGAAAGTCAAATAATACATCTGCCCTAATCTCCATCTTTAATTTTGGCATGAAATGAAATTTTTCTGTGAAAATCAGATCTTGATGCTCCTCTCTTGCACTCACTTAGATGTTGCTGTTACTGCAACACAACAGAATCTGTTTGGTGAGAATTACTCATAAGGGTAATTTTCTTCACTCGTAAGAGTGAAGTTTTCAAGACTAAAACTTGATTTGCTCACAAAAAATAGCAGCAGCTTTTCAGGTAACTGTACACGTATCCCTGGCACAGAGTGCACGTCATGGTGTTTTTTGAGAAAAATATAAGTGAACAGAGAAGGAGGAGAAGTGTTTTAGCCATGGGGCAGTTTGCAGGGACAAGGTACTGTGTGTCTTCTGAAAACATGAGGGAAAAAAAAGAAAAAAGTCAAATGATTTGAACTCATTTAACCCTTCTGCCAGGAAATAGCTGCAAATATTACAAATGAAGCTATGACTTTCAGATAAAGCRGTTGAAGGGCAGGATTCCTGTCTCYTAAGATGGAGTGTTAGGTTGTCTACCCTGCTTTGCACAAGCTGCTGCTGCTGCTTCTAGTGTTATAAGTGTTTCCTTTTCAGTTCAACCAGGCAGCTAATCTTTGAGATTAGCATCATTCCTGCTCTCTTGGAAATGACTGGTTGGTTTGTTARTTTCTTTTTAATAGGGGTTTTGTCAAAATTGCCATTTTAATGGGAAAATGTTGGCATTGGTGACATCTCCCGATCTTCTTTAATGAAAACACTCATATCAGTTCCTCTCTGAATATTACATTTTCACAGAAAATATCAAATGTTTTGGCTACAACTGAGCGTTTCTACAGCAATGCCTTTGAACCTGACTACCGTTTGAGTGTTTCCCCTATTTCGGTTTTTGCAACTAAATCTCACTTGAGTCCAACTCTTGAGCAGCTCTGCCTCGGAGAAGGCTGCTGCTGAGAGCAGATCCGGAGCACGGAGCCAGTTACCCCTGGGCTTGCCTGCCTCTTTCCTGGCATCCCTCTGGTCTCTACGAAGCAGCAGCCCCGTCTTGTCGGTCCCTCGGAGCTGTGGAGCCCAGATGGGTTGCTTTAATGCTCAGAGCAGCCCCTCTGTGTCGTTCAGATCAGGTAACGCACCCTGAGAGCATGAACCCCACTCGTGTCATCCTGACAGGCACCGTAACGGTCGTGCTGGAGGACAGGAGCTCTCCAGCCCATGCCTGGCCATGGCTGCAGGAGAGGTAACACACAGGGACACTAAGACTGGCTTCTCCAGACTTATTGTGTTCCTCAAAATGTTTTCCCCAAGGTCATTGCTGCAAAGAGATGCAAATAACTGAGCAGTCCTTCGGAATGCCTGGTGCTGCTTCCTTTTGGGAACTGCTGCCTGAATTAATTAGATGCAATGTGCAGAAGCCTGGGACAGCCCTGCGAGATGATCAGAGCAGGTCCCCTGTTACACAACACGTCAGCAGCAGCCATCACAGCGTCACRTGCTTCAAGGCTCCTGCCTGGGGATGTGGACTGCTGCAGCAGAATGCTGTGTCTGCCAGCTACCTAATAGGATTCAAAAGCGGACTAAAACCTTTAGAAATACTCTCAAAGTCCTTATGCACAAGCTCCAGCAATGCTGGGTGAATGTTCTTAGGGGAACCAAAATTATTGAGGCGTTTTCTTTCAGATGCAACTTGGGGGTGGAGGGACTGGTTATTAAAAGATACATAAGTACCAGTAAATGCATGGGAAGGACAAGATGACAATATTACAGTGGCAGTGAATATTATAGCTAAGTGACTCAAGGAATGCAGAGTGGAATCTGCATCTTCAGAGGCCTAAATATATGTATATATGCAAACGTATATATGCATATACATGTGTGTGTATATATATATATGTCTTTGAAAATCTGGAAGACAGAGGGAAAAAAAAGATCCTTGAACGAGCCCAACCTCAGACCAGCATCTGGTCCCCAAGAGGAGCATCCCACCCTTTGGCCATGGCCCTTGTGCACAGCTGGCTGTGGCTCAGCAGAGGCAGGGGCTGCTGTGCTGAACTTGCTGCACTGGTTGGCTCAAGGAAGGGGTTTRGGTAAGGGAAATGGGTGCTGAACTTAGTTTCCTTTAATTTGTGGGTGCATTTTTTCTTTTTTGTTGTCTTTTTGGTTCACTTTTTTTCAGGCCAAAGTCTCTCAGTTGTAAAGGCAAAGAAGTGGAAAACGTGTTTAACATCCGAACTCCAGAAGATGCCAACCGCGTGGTGAAACTTGCCACTAGCAAGAACGTAGTTATAGTGGGAGCCTCCTTCCTCGGTGAGCTCTCCTTTTGCCTTGATTCTGCCTGCATCCCAGATGGGTCCTTCAGAYGTGGCTCTTTTTTCAGACTTGTCAGGATAGTTTTCCTTATAGTCGCATAGTTAGCAGAGTTCGAAGCTTTACCTAAACCTTCAGCCGGTTCCTGTCCCTCTACTTCAAACTGCAGGGTGGGAACCACCTTCCCTGGTGTAGCAGAGCAGAAGGTAGACGTGTAGCCTGAGCTGGGCTTTGTTCTCTACCATAAGGGTATTGCAATTTTCCCCAGCACCCTTCGCAGTTTGGCATTGCCCTGTTTGAAGTTGCCACCTCAAAGCTGCGCACAGCGAGTGAGCTTGGTTTCTCTTCACTCTAATTACACTCTAGCTGTCCAAATAGAGCAAGTCCAGCTTCTCAGGCCAAGAGAGAGCAAAGGGATGTTCTCCCATTACCAGCTGTGTCCCTCAGCAGTCCTGGGCCAGTGCTGGGAGAGGCACCCATAGCCACTTGGACATACTTCTGTTTCCCAGGGATGGAAGTGGCCGCCTATCTCACAGAGCGGGCCCATTCCGTGTCCGTGGTGGAGCTGGAGGAAGTTCCCTTCAAGAAGTTCTTTGGGGAGAGGGTTGGCCGTGCTGTCATGAAGGTGACTTTGCATTCCTGTACCAGGGATGGTTCTGATGATAGATGAGAGACTGTGTGGTTTGTGCATGTTTGATTTATTGCGTTTGTGGATGTGCTTATTTGATGAGTTGATTTGTTAATGAAGCTGTGAAGGTGCTCCACAGTAATTATCACTAGAAAGMAGGATAGTCTGTGTCTTCCCTCTTGTGGCCTGCTTGCTGTAAACAAACTCCTCCTTTCTGTGTGGGACAGAGGTGCATGAAAAGCCTCTTCCCAGTGTGAGTGGAAGTGAATCCAAAGGGTGGGAATAGCATTGCAGAGACGGGTAGCAGTTCAGAGACACCAAGTCAGGTCGTTTTGATCTGTGATGTCCTCTCCTCACCCAGATGTTTGAGAACAACAGGGTGAAGTTCTACATGCAGACGGAGGTGTCAGAGCTGCGGGAGCAGGAGGGCAAGGTATGGTCCTGGACGGAACTTGTGGCTGRGTGGGAGMGTGGAGGCTCCACGTTGTGCATCARCCTGTGCCACAAGCTGGGAGTGAAGATGGGCAGGAGGGGGTGAAGCAGAAGCTTTGCGTCCATAGTGGGTCTGCAGCAGGGAATGGGGCAAGCGGCCACATAGGCCAAAGACCAACACTGATGGTCTCCATGAGCTTGGCATCAGCGGGGCCAGACAGCGCAGCAATGCCAGGAGTCATTTGGAGGGAGGACGGAAGATTCCAGCTTAGCTGGCTGCTGCTAAGGATTTTTCCTCTTTTTTTTTGTCCCAAAAATAAATGTAATTTTCACCTCTCTCTCATAAAGCTGAAGGAGGTTGTCCTGAAGAGCGGGAAGGTTCTACGTGCCGATGTTTGTGTCGTCGGCATAGGTAAGGGGACCAGTGGGGCTGGGATGGGGAAGTGGGACACTAACTCCAGCTGGGACAGCACTGCTGGAACCTGCTTTACTTTGCCACCAAAACTGGTAGAGAATGAAAATATAAATAAATGAAGGTGGAGACTTGCCACTAATGGTTCATCCCCCATCTGTGGTCATTGAAATAAGCCAGTGGAGATGTGCTAGTCACCAGTTTCTGTGATA
Organism: Nothoprocta perdicaria; assembly: GCF_003342845.1. Classification (NCBI taxonomy): domain Eukaryota; kingdom Metazoa; phylum Chordata; class Aves; order Tinamiformes; family Tinamidae; genus Nothoprocta; species Nothoprocta perdicaria. Next base: position 514,215 of record NW_020455571.1, read on the forward strand.
TGATTGTATTTGTGTAGAAAGACCAAAAAATGCCTTCTTTTTTCTTTTTGGTTTTTTTTTCAAGAAAAAAAAATAATTTCAACTTCTTCTCTCTCTCTCTCTCTCTCTCTCTCTCTCTCTCTCTCTCTCTCTTTCTTTTCTTCTTTTTTTTTTTTAAAGGCCTCTCATATTGAAATTTTTGCATATTTCTCCCTTTTATTTTAATGCTGCCACTGCTTAGAATAAGTTAGTTTTCTCCTTTACACTCGGGGGAAAAAAAATCCCCTTTTCACTGTTACTTTGAAGAACAYTGCAAACTTTGGAAGAACCACTGAATAATACTACTGTTCTCTTCATATTCTTTTGTTGTTATTTTGTTCTGTTGTTATATTCTTTTTGTTCCAAAGCAGAAGGATTTTTGAAAGCTAAAGAAAAGAAATGCAAATGAAGAATGATGAGAAAAAGGAGAAGATTGTTGGAGAGGCCTTTGAAAACAAGGGGACTAATTTGATTTATTTTTTTCCAAAATGTCTAAGAAAGAATAATGGTTTTAAAATTACTCTTGAGCATTAGAGATATGTGRTGAGCAGATTATGCGGGCATAACTTCAAGAGCAGTAAGGTTCATTATCTGGGATGTGCAATCTGTAAATTAATGGATCCTAGAGCTTTGTTACCATTGCTCATTAGTCAGGTAATTATGCAGAGGACAGACCATGAATGAGACTCTCCAATGTCAGGAGCTGCAAACACCCCCAGTGTGGAGGCAGGGCAGTGGCAGGAAAGGCCATCTCAGGTACCCTCACAAGTTTAACCCTGGCCAACCTGGCAGGTCAAACCTTACTGTTCTTCTAGTAGCAGGAAAATAGGTATTTGGCCATAGTAGCTCTACCAGAAGTAAAAATTGTTCAATTAGCTGAACAAATCCATCCTCAATAGCACCTCCTTAGACCCAGAACAGCAATTGTGGAGGAACACCTTTGTAAAGGTGGGGCGATTATGGAGGAACACCTCACTTTTGTGAGGCTTGGAGGCAGCTCCTTGTCCTGCTGTAATCCATGCTGATGCAGGATGCAGTGCTGGGATTCTGAGGTATTGCTCACGCCATCCGCTTTGTCTTCTCCTGCAGGGGCAGTCCCAGCAACAGGGTTTCTCAAGCAGAGTGGCATCAACATTGACTCCAAAGGCTTCATTGTGGTCAACAAGGTGAGCTTGGTGGTGTGCCCGGAGCTGCAGGCAGCCTCCCCTTGGGGCCACGTGGTGGGTAGCACCCAACATGAGGACATGCAGGAGGAATTTTCCACTGCTCTTGTGGAGCCCAGTGCAGCAGGTGCCCCAGCGATGTGTCCTTCTCCTTCCCTCCTTCAGATGATGCAAACCAACATCCCAGGGGTCTTCGCCGCGGGTGATGCTGTCACCTTCCCCTTGGCCCTTCGGAATAATAAGAAAGTGAATGTCCCTCACTGGCAGATGGCCCATATGCATGGTAGGTGCTTTTCTGTCCCTTCAGGTTTACAGCAGCAAATTGCTTAGGGGCAAGAGCCTTTTCCAAACCTCCGGAAAATTTCAAGCCTCTTTAACAAGAGAAGGAAACATTTGAGAACAGGGAAACTGGGAATTTACACAGAACATCTTGTAATGTATATTTTATCCTGTCCATTTTCACCGTACTTGTCATACATCTCAATGTGCAGAGCCTTTGTGCCTTGGCTAACGATCATTTGGTAGAGACACACACRTGCTTTCCCCAGTGGCTGCCAGGGCTGGGGACCAGGAATGCCCGGAGTTGTGGGGATGACCAAGGCACCTGTTGCAGCTGATTCGAGACCTTTCTGCCCTCACAACAGCAAGCCTGGGGGCCCTGGTGTAGATGCCTGCCCTGGAGCATTCCAAGTCCCCAACACTGTGATGGTGGTAGCTTTTCTACAGGTGCTCTGGGTGCGAGTTTTGGAACCACACGTCCAAAGTTGATGTGCCCTTAGAACACACAACTCAGCTGAATACTGATTTAACTGTGCATTTATGACTAGAACAGCAAAACACTACATCACTMTCTATGAAGACGTCAAATAAGAGCTCATTCCCACAGCATTCTGCTTGTCATGCTGTTTCCTTATGTAGTGGCTCTTCATATGCCTAGTTGTCAACATTAATCTGGGGTAGCAATGACTCTGTGCCATAGTGGTTTCCATGCCTCCAAACAGGATTTATCCATCCCACTTTGTGGAGCCCAACAAGATGTAGGCTTGTCACCATTGCAAAAGCTAAGTTGAGATGGGCTTACAAAAAGCTGTTCTTGATAAAGCAGGTTTCTTGCAAACGAAGCTGGCAAGTCAGTAAGAGCTGTGCTCTGCTCCCCTAAGCCCAGTCTAAGCGAATGAGGCATACWACCTTTTCAGAGATGCTTATTGTGTTTCTTCTTTCTAGACCAAGCAAAAGATTTTGTTTTATATACATTGGGACAAGAGAAACTGATACCAAGGTGCCTGAACTGTTCTGAGTGTGCAGTGCAGACCATAGTGCTTGCTCAGAACTTCCTTGTTCATTCTCTTTATTCTGACTTTATCCAGGCAGGATAGCAGCTCTGAACATGCTGGCCCACGGCATGGAAATCAGCACAGTCCCTTATCTGTGGACTGCTATGTTTGGAAAGAGCATCCGATATGCAGGTAAGAGATTGGTAATGCGAGCTGTAAGAGCAAGTGGGATTTTGAACCAGAGAGGCCCTTACAGTCACTTGTGCTCTGAGAGCTCCTTCCCAAGGCTTCTCTGAGGAGCCAGTGCACCGTGTTTAGGATGAGATGTCTGAACAGCGCAGGGAACAGGAGCACAGGTGAACCTAGAAGCTGTAGAGGGGCTGGCTCTACTCAGACAGGGAGGGCAGTGAAGGTTAATCTTCATCTCTGGGAGAGTAGATAGGACTTGAACTGCAGTTGGGAGAGCTGGCTCCAAGTTAAATGCAGGGGCTGGCACAGGGACTTACCCGTGGCATCAGTGGGAAATGAAGGGGGTCTAGATTTGCCTGGGAGGGCCTTGGAGATGTTCCTCTGCTCTCACAATCCGCAGCAAGGGAAGAGGCCATTTAGAGCTGTAGTATGGACTAGGGTCTCCCAAAATGTGCTGCAGAGTTGCTGGAGATGTTGTCCTGGGATATAGGAGTCCCAGCTCTGTCTGCTGTGACCTCTCTGAGCCAGCCTTTGTCTCAAATCTATTTTCCTTGCTAACACTTAATGGTTTTGGTAACTTCTCTGACATTCACAAGCATGGATCAACTTTCCAATGCCTCTTGCTCCAGTCTTATCAAATGGCACAGAAAGACCTTGAAAAACATCCTTTATTTTTGTTTCACAAGGCCCAGTGTAGAAAAGAACTCTCCTTCCCCGAGTCCTGACTTCACTGGTCTGCCAGGATCCATCCCCTGTTGCTACCTGGAAAGCTGCTGGCCTGCCCCTTTCCTCCAAGCTTTGGAGGCCCCATAGCCAAGCAGGACAAGCAGAGCAGCATTTGCATTTAATGCCACGTTTCACCTTAGCAATTGCACAATATTTCATCCTAATGGCAAATGGGATGGAGCTCTGCTTTCTGCTTTTTGGTTCTTTGTATTTTGAGGGATGGGGAAGGTCACAGCTGGCCACATTTGTGTTCCTTAGTCCAAGGCAAAACATCCCAGCAAAAAAAAAAATGCAGAGCTGAGAAATCCTGGATCACTCCAGACCTCTAGATGGGAAACATTGCAAATGTCAGGGCAAAACCTGTTTCTTCCCATCCTAATCTCTTACGGAATGCAYGGTGACTTGTTCTTCACATAGTTTTGTATCAAACGTTTTTGGACAAGGGTTGAATCCGAAGCAGAGAACCCAGGCTCWTTTTCTTTGCACAGACTATGTCATAAACATATTTAGTTAGAACAAGATATTTGCCATGGAAATTTAGGCCTTTGCAATTTTCTTGTAATCTTGTGAATTGATCCCTTTTCCCTTTGTCCTGTGCTGAGTCTGAATCTATTGAAGGTTTTGTAGCCTAGTCTTTTCCCCTGGGGTTGCACTGAAGCAGACGGGGGTTTTACCTTATGGTGCCACACAAGGAAAGGAGGCAGGTGGTGAAGTGCGGGCTRAAAGGTCACAATCAGAACCTGCTATAGGAGCAGTCCATGTAATGAYGACTGTGGGACGACCGATGAGAGTGCAGACAAGCTCACCTGCTCTGTGTGTGCATGGGTGGGTGTAGGTGACACACACGCCTCATTTCTTGGCTTTCTGTCATTCAGGCCACGGAGAAGGATTCGATGATGTCGTCATTCAAGGAGATTTAGATGAACTGAAGTTTGTGGCGTTTTATACCAAGTAAGTTTTTCTCTCCTCCACGTCCCTAAATGCACATTCATCCGAATTTGTGCTGCTAGGTTGGAAAACGTTTCTGCTGGAGCTTCTTCCAGTCAGTCTGTCTCCATCCTCCGCTTAGCACCGTGCGGAGCGCTCCTCCCCATCCCCACGCTGACCCAACGCGGTGCTCGGTGCACGTGTGGGTGCACAGAAGAGGGTGCTGTGTGGCCTGGGGGAAAGCCCCATGCCCCCTCTCATGGGCTGTCTCAGCTCGTGCTCCCTGTTGTGGGAAATAATGGTGCTGCGCTTACAGGTGACAGCAATGATTTGAAGATGTGGTCCCCTACCACAAATTGTTAAAAGAGCTCCAGGAGAATATTTTAAATGCTTTTCATTCAGTTAATAACCATTAAATTATGTAATATTTGAATGCAAGGGGGAAAGGGAAATGGATAGATGGGAAAGGAAGTGCTAAGTGTAAAGGAAGTTAAACYGTTCTTTGGACATAGTATCTCTGCCAGATGCAGTCACATTGTTCATTTCTTGTCTGAAAGCAAATAATGGCATCTATTAAGCTGTTGTTTGTGATTCTCATCAAAGATTTCCTACCCAGCTGATCACTGTGTTAATGATTTGTGACTGGGGCTGGACTGTGAGGTCAGACATCACTTCTTTTTTATCTGTTTCTGGCTTAACAAATTGAACTCTGCAAACTCTTCTGTCTTTTCACAAGATACAAAGGCTAGCAAGAGTCCAGGAGCTTTTGTTACACATGTAGTGGAAAAAAAGATGCTACACATGTAGTGGAAAAAAGGTCTTTTATATTCTTTTCTTGTCTTTGTTCTGCTCTGCTCTGAAAGCAGGACCAAGGAACCTTCTAGTATCTGGAGTATGATGGGATTTTTTTCAAGTGCTTTCCAATATTAAAGATGATCAGAGTGAAATCAGGGAAGAAAGAGGAAGAGGTTTATGGTGCCTGGCATCAGTGGTTGGGCAAAAGCCAGTAGAAACATCAGGAAGGAAGGGGGGGTTTGTACCAAGACAGAAGCCTGCGGATGAGCGAGGTGATGCGGAGGGATATTTGCCTCTCCATGGACATAGCCATGAGGCTGGGATCCCCACCTGAGATTTTGAACTGCATAAGTGACATTTAGAAACGCAAAGCTGTTCCTCAGTGATATGAGGAGTCCGAGGAAGATTAAAAACCATTTTTAACAGTCTTGTTTTGGTAGTTTGCAGAGTTGCATTTGCTTTAGCTGTTCACAGCCCATGCCTGTCCCACATGTCCCCTCCTAAATTCTCTGCAGCCCTTGTGCTGCCGTCAGCTGCCTGCAGCAAATGCAGCATTATGGGGCTGGGCATGGGAGAGCTGCACTGGGCCACGTGCATTTCTAGCATAAAATCTTCTTAGAAGCATCTTCCTATTCTTCCTTTCCAGCAAAAGAGCAGAACAGATTTACACACTTGTCCCAATGCTAATTAGAGAGGAAGTATCAAGTCCTTTTAATTAAACATCTGCAGAGCCCTTTCAAAATGAGGGCTCTGAGCAACGTGGATAATTCTCAGCGTGCTGGGAGGAGCGGTGCCTCGCGTGGCCTGGGCTGCTCAACCCGGGAGGCCCCGGGTTGACGACGAGATTGTCACCGGGGTGAGAGGTGCCGGCGCGAGAGAGCGGCGTTCGCGGGAGACTCCCTGGCACCGGTGGGCAGGGGTCTGCGCCTAAGTGCTGTGTGTTGTTCTGCCACCCAGGAGGGCCTCCAGGAGATGGCTCTTCTATGATAGGATGACATCCTGCGTAGAGACCCTGAGGTAATGTTGGGAAGCGCTGGCTCTCGGGGACGGTGGCTGAGAACTCAGGTTGCCTTCTCTCCTGCTGCTTTGCRGTGGCAATCAAGGACCAATCTTTGCAGCTCTGAGAGGCAACTGGGATCATTTCTTCCTTTTCAATTTGGTGATAATTCTGCTGCTTCATCTTGAGGCTTTGGGACTGAGGATGCTATCCCTAACTGGCCATCTTCTGCTGTCTTCCTTGGCCACTGGGAAGGCCATACCCAAYTGGTGATTTGGAAGGGCCTCTTTTTCTTGTGATGTGTGCTGTCTCAGTCGCTGCATGAAATGCTTGTGGTTCTCATTCCTGGGCCCTGCTTTTAGCATTCAATTTCACAATAAAATTCTCTTTTTTTCCCCAGCATTTGAGGAAGAAAGCTGCTGACTATCCCCACTCAGAGTCAGCTGTGAGCTATTGAGGGATCAGCACTGCGCCATAGGCAAGGGGGTATGCAGGATAGAGTTATCCCCTTGCGCTGCTGAGGTCACTTCACCAGCTCAGAACCAATGTCACCCCAGTCCCTAAGACCTCAGAGATACTGTGAGACCCATGGATTGCTGTGGTTGCCTTCTTCACAGCTGCCCACTCCCATTGCATTTAGCCCTGCAGAGGAAGGGAGGACACTCTAGGCATGGTACTCATCCACAGTATTTCATCTTCCCTGGGCCAAGGGAAGATGGGCCAAGATTTCCATTTGCTCCAAATCTTCACGTTAGAAATGGTACCTCTTGATGTCTCTTTAAAGAAGTATCTCCCCCAAGCTTCTATCTGTCAGAAAAGATCTTCAAAAGCCATTGGTGATGTAGGATGTTCCTACTGATCGCTAGTCTGCAAGTTATTCCACAAAAAGACCACTTCATCTTTGTCTTGCTGGTGAATTGAAGTGAAAATGTTTTTTGGCTGTATAAGTCATTCTGACTGGGCTTCAGGCTTCCTATCTGGTAAGCTGGTGGTCTTATGTCTTYGTTTTCTCTCCATTGCATATCTGGTTTATGCCTTTCCACAGAATGGTAGTTTTGATAGGTCTCCCTCTCACAGTTTTGTGCTTCCCTTCGGGAGCAGAGAGCCTCCCCTTTCATTACCCTTCCTGCAGCAGTACAGCTGGAGACTCTGCACTGGGGAAGTGCAGAACTATGAGAACTCTGCATCTAATCAGTGGGCACTGTTTGTCTGCCTGGGTATGAAATGTGAGAGTCTCCTGGGATTTATTATCACTCTGAGATTCAATAGTCATCAAGTTTGTAGTATGTCATTTGCCATCCACTGCAGCCAGGATGCTCTTTCTGGGGGCTGATTTAGTGTGTTGGAGAAGAATGATCTCCATRTGGCTGCATAGAGGATAGAATATAATTTTAAGTAGCATCTAGGCTAGATGTGAGGCCCAAGTCCTGCATTAACTAATAAGCTGAGGCTGCTCAGCTGGGTGAAGTGCTGTAGCTGTTTGCTGTGCAGCTTGCCTCCTGCATTCAGGCACAAATGGGGTTTGGAGGAGAGGACAGAAGGAGGAGGAAGAGATCTGTTGGCAGGTCAGTTTACAACCTTAGTGCCCACAGAGAAGGTACATGCAGGAAATTACACAGGAAGGAAAATACAGATCCTTCAAGAATGTGGGATGTGGAGGGGAGTTAGTGCAGAGCCTCTTGGAAGTCCTCAACCCTCATCTGCTTATTGTGTGGGGAGCACTGAAGATGTCAAGCAATGGTGAATTATCCAAGACTGAGGCCATGTGGAATAAGAACATAACTTGGAAAGACTGTAGTGTATGGAGAGACATCGAGGACCTCATTTATGTTAGAGAAAGGGCATCAAGCATCGCAATGTCACAGGTCCTGCAGGTCCAGCCTGTGGAGGGACGTGGCTGGTGTTGGTCCAGCTCCAGGAAGACACTGGSCTAGTTTTGACTAGGTTCTGGAAGAACTATAGTATCTGTGGAGAAGGAGATACTCCAGAGGCATGGGGCAGAGGTACCTCATGTCTTCTCATTGCTACTTCCCAGAAAGCAGAGCCAGGAGACTCTTGCAATAAGGCTGGCTGTGCAGATACAGGAATGCCAGATTCTGGCCTCACTACACTTTCATGCTCCCCTTTGTGCCAGAGAAGTCAGACTGGCTTTTTCAGACTTGCTCTGACTTATTTGTAGTGGGCTTATTTAAGAACATAAGACTTAAGAAATAAGTAGCTTTCTGCAGTGTTGTTGCTGTGCGTTTTTGTGGGACAGCCAGGAGAGAGGACTGCACAACTTCCCAGCTTCTGCTCTTACCCCGTTGGGAATGACACTCTTGTTCCTCCATGCAGCTCTTGACTGCATTGCTCACAAGGCTCTCTGGGAGTGCATTGAATATAATTTGTTCTTGTCAGTGGGTTCTTCTGCTCTTCAACTTACTCAAGGATATCAGCCCAAATAACATTATTATCTTTCCCAAACACTTCTGATCTTTAAATGGTTTATCTATTCAGTTATCTAATTATGAGTCATCTCGTAAGTTCAGTCTTTGAAGATTTATGCTCAAGTTGACTTAAGCAGTGTGTCTCAGTATGCAAGTCCCCGAGCTCCACAGGTTCAGGGCATGTCACAGGGAACTGCAGCATCTGCCTCCAGTGTTTACCAGTCATGAGGGATGTTTATTTTCTGAAGTCACACGTGGACCTAAGTGGATTTCCAGGCAAAGCTGGGCTAAAACAGCACAGTCTCCTGCTCCCTGTTGTTACTGYGTAGGAACAAGCTCAAAGTGGCAATTGCCCTTCTCATTTTGCCTTATGGTTCATGACCTTTTTCCAAAGCTCCTCCAGCATTTTTACATCTTCTTTCCTTCTGCTCCACTTGCTTCCCATTCAGCCTTTGAGCTTCTATTTTGCCATCAGCACTGGGATCCTGGAGGATGATGCTGAGCTGGACRGGGACACATTGCTGCCGATGAAATCCCTCTGAGATTGTAGGCTGAGGTCCTGATGTCAGCTCCCTCATCTGTTGTGGTGGCTGCAGAAACTGTCTAGCCAGGAGTTCCTCACTGCTTGGGATGCAGGACGCCACATGCAGTTGTTTGTGCTCTCAGGCTCTCCAGTGAGAACACAATGGGGCCCATCCAGAACGATGGCTCAGAGCCCTCCTCCCATCCCCACACCACTAGAGTCATCACAGCAGAGCTCGTGTCTCTGCATGGGTCCTGTCCTTGGAGCGCTGGTCTTTTTCTCCACTTCCCACTTCTTTCCAGCATGTTCCTTTTGGGTAAGGGAGAAGTGGCCACCTGGGGCTACCCTAACTGCTCTGCTCTGCCTGGCCCTAGGAGCGACGAGGTGGTGGCCGTGGCCAGCATGAACTACGATCCCATCGTGTCCAAGGTGGCCGAGGTCCTGGCGGCTGGCAGGACCATCCGAAAGCGTGACGTAGAGTAAGTAGGCTTGTTGTGGGGAGCCAACAGTGGCACTGAGCGACTGGGCACTGAGCCCGGTTACTGTGTGCAGGGCAAGCCTCCTGTCCGCTAGTCCCCACTCCAAGCACTGTGTGCATCTCCCCTTCCTGCCCCCCTGCCTGCTCTGCTCAGTCCTCCATCCCACTTGCTGTCCCCTTCCCAGTTTGCTGGCCCTTGTATTTACACACGCAGTTTGCAAAGAGAAGGGGTCTTGAACACTGTCATGGAGATCCAGATCTCTTCTGTTCACTGCGCTCTGTGCAAGCCCCTACAGCTGCCCAGAGGCCTGTGCACGGTGACCTGTTCCATGCCAGAGGGCAGATGTGGTCTGCAGGTGTAAAAATCCTGGTACTGGTGCATAACAGTGAGCTCCTCTTGTTGCTACTTCATATGATGCTTTCTGGCTTGTGAAAACAAGTGATTGCAACAAAAAAACACACATTRACCTCCTTTCCCAAACAGGGATTGGCAGGAGCTCAGAGGCTAAACATTAACTCTAAACAGAGCTAATCATCCTTGATTTCTCCTGTTTTTTTTCCTGTTCAGCTTCCCTAGCAGCCCTTGTGCAGTGGGGCTGGAGTTGGCGTGCCCATCTTCAGGGCCTCTGTGCTGCTACAAGCACCAGTACCAAACAGGCTCCACATGGCAGTGCTAAAGAAAGTCCCATGGATGCATGAAACCCATAAGGGACATGCCCCTAGGATCCCCTATCTCCTAGGATAACATCAACTCCTGACTCAGTCCAGCATGGCCAAACACTTACAAAACAATGTATTAGGGACGGAAAATACTTAAAAAAAAAAAAAAAAAAAAAACCTCTCTTTTTAAGATGTCTCAAAGAAAAGAATGTATCTCTAGGTGCAGAAAATGTGTTGACCCTGGGGTGCTTATAACATCCTGGAAGGAGCCTTTTGCGTGGAAATAAGACTCGTGGGAGGAAGAATTTTCATATGTTAAAAATAGTTCTGTTTCACATTTGGAGGAAATCCACTTTTTAAAGACATCCCGTGAGAGACGCACTGCCAGGCCCAGGTAGCCGTAAGCCCGGCTCAGACCTGCGCGCAGCACCTGGGAGAGGCACCAGGGACATGAGGGCAACTCTTCTGCGTTTAGGAAGGGGAAGCACGGCCACCTAACCCTAACCTCCCTCTGTCCTCTCTTTCTCTCTTTCCTGCTGCACTGGCACCTCCTAGGCTGTTTGTTCGTCATGGCAAGTACGTTCTGGGTRCTTGGTGTTCTGGGTTCTGGGTGTATTGGTAGGAATGCAGGGATAGTCACCCTTCTTCCCCCAGCCCAGAGGCCTTTGGGCAGTGTCTCCCATTCCTGCATGGAAGCTGTGTGCTGGAGGGGTTGATTTAAGTTAATGAGTGCTATTGGAGCTCAGGTTTAAGTGGAATTCAGTGTCCACATATATGCTTTTTCCCATTTTAGTAACATGTTGGACACTAATGGAGTGGTGGTTGCTGAGCTGCTTTCCCTACCTGATCTTGGTTCTGCCCTGCACTGGATGCTGTGATGGTGGCAGATCCTAAAGCACCAAATAGCGTGGGTTAATCTCACTGTGAGGGAGCGGGGAAACACCTGACAGTCGTTCTGGTTTTGTCACTAGAACCGGAGATATGTCCTGGCTGACTGGAAAAGGCTCCTAGTGCAGGATGCAGCTGCTCTCTCCTGATGCTGCAGTCACCCCTGAGGACATGGGGCTCACCCCGCATCCCACGGCAAGATGCCGGTAATGCAGCTGGGCCATTGCCCTTCTCGGACTCGGATGAACCCAGTGGCTTTCACTGAGCAGTTACCTTCTAGCAATTCCTGTCTGCGTGCAAATAGCTGCTGACTCCTCCATCCCCGCGGCCGCCTCGGCTGCGGCTCTGCCTTTCGCATTCCTGTGGGAACACGAGAAAGCAGGACCGTAGAGACAACGGGCATCACCAGCTGCGGCCAGCATGTGTGAGGCATGGCTGGTGGGGTGCTGCTGTGACCTCTGCCAGCTGCGGGACACCAGGGGAGGAGGCGGGTACCTGCTTCCACGCTGTCCTGCCTGGGAAGCGCCTGGGATACCAGGCAGAGTAGATGTTCTGGGTGGCATGGTGAGAGCCTCTACCCCAAGCACATCTGTTGACCCCATAAACAGCACTAGTGCCTTTCATTGCTCCCCGTGTCCTGTCCATGCTCCCAAGCACATTATCTCCTTCTCAAAGTATGTCTTTCTTCCAGTACATCCCATCATACCTCATGCCAGCATGCTCTGGAATTCCTTCCCAAGATTTGTAGAGATTTTGCCAGATTTTTGAAGGGGTCCAATGGAAAAGGCTGCTATAGACTACTCATCTCACTTGCATTGTCTCCCAGTGCAGATGCCTCCCTGCCTAAGCCGAGGGCGCCTGCAGTTCATCGTGTGGTCTCTTCATGGCCCTGTGTCACCACCCCAGAGCCCTCTCCAGGGGCCTGATCACCCAGTCACACCATCTCCTGCTACATAAGCACATCAGCAATTGTCAGGCTTCCCAGTTCTCCCTGGCCCCTCATTTATGCTTGTGCAGTTCCAGCCTGAGTTTTGCTGCCTTTGACAACAGAGCAGCCCTGCAAGTGCCCATGGGTCTCGAGCATCATTGCAGAGGCAGTGGAGCCCAAGGAGGAGTGTTGTTAGGCAGGACTGCAGCTCATGGGGCTGGTGCCCGTCCTTCAAATCAGCCTCATAATTGCTGTCTTCCTAAAGGATTCCTGAATAATCAACCATGCTGCTGAAATGTTGCTCAAGAAAAAATAGCAGAATAGTGACTGGAGGAGGATTTCTGGCTGTCTTCTGTCATTTGTCATTTATTCTTCCTGTCATCTAGTGACAAATCCGCATTTCTCATGTCAGCTTTCCACGTCAGTGCTCTGCTGTCACGTTTTCTGTCCCATACTGGAAGAAAGGCCTTGCCCCTAGCCCAAAAGAGGGTCTGGCCAGTGCCAGGCCCTGTCCCTGCCAGCCACCGGGGCTGGGAGTAGTAGGAGAACCCCCTTGGACAGCACCCAGAAGTTTATTCCTTATCAGTTAATTTTTTACCCAGTGTAGGGCATCAGTGATACCTTTCAGCAAGGAGGTTTGTTGATGGACTGTGTGGGGTCTGTGCCTCTTCCATGAAGGGTGTCCATTTGTCTCCTCTCTCCAGCTCCTCCTTATTATTCCAAAATGCCACGATGTTGGCTTGGATAGCAGTGTCACCAGTTGTTTGTGATGCTTCCCGTTGGACTCTTCTGTTCCCTCCTCAAGGCTGTTCCCAGGCGGTGTGAGCAGAAGCGGTCAGAGGCAGGGATGGACGTGGGGCTCGCAGCGTGCTGAGCTGCCGGCAGCTCCCCGCGGGGCTCCTCCTCGGGGCACCCAGGACCTGTCCTGTGCACTGTGACCTTCAGTGAGTGCTGGGCCCACAGAGTCACAAACTTGGTTGTGGCCCCAAGATGCAGATGTACATGTCCCCGTCCCCTGCAGTACTAGTGTGGGCCCTCTGGCTTCTCTGGCCAGATATGAACCTAGGCCCATGCTCCAGTTAGCACGAAGACGACATTTTTTGGCCCAAAGAAAGCCCCCAAACATCATTTGAGTAATTCCTCCCTCTGACTTGTTATCACCAGCTTCCTTTACCATCATGCTGCTTAAATCCTTCTAAGACCCTTTTGTTTTTCTCTTTTTGCTTTTGGCCAGCCAACAGTATTTAATGTTATCCCAAACATCTCCAATTGCTGGCTTCCAGCCTTCCCAGAACTGTGCTCTGGTAGTGGCCTGCTCCATTTGCTCTTTATCTTTTTACAAGAGCTGAAGGCCGGTGATTTCTTCTTCTCTGTATTGCCTGCTGTAATTTGCTGCRTAATCTGTGACGAGCTGTTGTCTTCCATAGCCTATGCTGTTGGAAATAAGCGTTAGCCTCAGGTTAAACCTTTTTGAAGCACCTAACAGCTTCTTAGAGATCCTCCTGCCATCACCAAGTTCTTCTGCCATGTATTTGTGTTCTGAGTCCATCCCTGGCCTGTGACCGGACCCTCAAAAATGCTTCATTCTGGTCAAACAACCTTCCCCTGATATTTTGCCCCATTGTGTTCAGCTTTAGCCAGGATGCCCAGGTGCTTTCWAGGTTGCTCATCTCCCATAGATGCCCCCTCTGTTCACACACACACTTAGGTGGTGCCTGTAGGTCCTGAGCTTTCCAGCCCTGAGCTCTCCATCAGGTCCGTGTCGGCGCCACTCTGTTTGGTCCGTGCCTTGGCTTCCTCTCTGCACCTCAGCCTGTGAACGAGCTGGACCCATTTGGTCATGCCCACTGCGCTCCCCTGCTGCACTCTGCATGGGTTTCCTTCCTGTGCGTCCAAGAACCCTCCAAGATGTCTAGCCATGGCATTGCACTAAGCAAYATGTTTATTTATAGTGCCCCAAGCCGTTGTTAAAAATCGCTGCTTCTCAGGGGTGGTTTCCCAGACTTCACTCTTTGTCCACAAATGTCTGACCTTATTTTTGGTTTTGTTCCTAGCAAGTTGCTTGGGTGGGCGCTGCTTTTCAACGCATTGACGTTCACTGACCAGCAGACTCCAGAYAGGTGTTTTTTTGGTGCCTCTTCTGAGGTTTTGAGGTGGTTGGCCTTGCGGCTTGTTGTTCAATACCTTCTCTAATGCAATAGAGATTAATTCCTTGCCAATGCAATYTCTAGATGTTCCGTCCAGACTTTCCTAAATATAGACTAGAAGGACCTAGTGGACCTTTCTGTTATTCCATTATCCTTAATTAGCTCACCATCCTTCCATCCTTATCTAATAACAGAGCAATACTTAGAGCAAGCAGTACTTTTTCCATACCTGCTTAGATGTCCTGTGAAATTTGCTCAACATAGAGTTTATTTCTTTTTAATTTCTTTATTTTATTTGATTGTTAAGTAAAAACAGGAGAGATCCTGGTCTGATCTGAGCTCCATGGCCATGCTGTGGTGTCATCAGCACTGACCAGGCACAGGGAACCGTCTCAGAAATAGGCCACATACATAGGCTTAGATATGCCTTGAGCTAGAGGTGGTGTCTTTGTGCATAGAAGCCACTGGCGAACATCTCCTTATCATTAATTGAGCTAAAGGCTCTGTGAGCCCCTCCAACATCATGGCATCCTGTGGCAGTGAACTCCACAGCATCATTTTGGCTTTTATCAAAAAGAAGGCTTCTCTTTTTCTTGTCTTCTCATATCAGTTGACAATCCTAGGCCTTTATGGTCCGTGTTTAAAATAAATAGTCTTTCTCAGTATTTGCTGCAGAAGACCTAGACACAGAGTGCATCAGCAGCTGGTCTGTCTGGATGTCTTCTCTGAAGCAGAGTTGGTGCTTGAGGATGTTGAGGAGATGCTSATTGATTAGGACCAGCTGTGGCCACCAGAAGGATCCTTGCCTAGACTTCACTTCTAGCTAAATCATCTCCTTACGCACAGAGTCCTCTCCACCTTTACCTGCCTCAGGGGCAGCTGAGCCCCTACGGGGACAGCCCTGAGGATGCCACTTGGTGGGAGCAGTGGTGCTGAGCAGAGCTGCGTGGGACACCGGGGAGGTCCTGGARCAGGACTGGGCCTGGCAGCTGGGAAGCTCATGGTGAACAGCACCGGGGGTTGAAATGCTCTGCGTCTGGGAGCACTGAGACTTCCTGTTTCTGTCATTGTCACCTCAATGTCACTGCTAAAACAGTTGTCCACTGGAAACATGGATTCTGGAAAACAGCATCCCCTAGAACACAGCCGGCCTTGCCACATCGAGACGGACTTTCTGCCGAGCAGCCCGGAGGCTCTGCTGGCCGCCATGAACTCTAAGCTGTATGTCCCATGGGCAGCCAGGTCTCCAGGAGCGCCCTGAGGACCCGTGGGACGCCCTGGATCCCCCAGGAGCACCCTGAGGACCCGTGGGACGGTGGGCACCCTCCTGGCCCCGTGGTGGCCGCACGGCGAGTCCCTCCTGCCCTTCGGCAGCCACATGGTGGGTCCGAGCGGCCCTGGGCTGAGCCGCCCGGCTCATCCCACCCCTGCATGACCTTCCCCGCTTGCTCACCCCCAAGCAGCTTCTGYGGGAGGCAGCGGGGTGGAGAGGAGCCGGTTGGGCACGGGGCGGGCGGGCGCCGTCCCCTCCCCGGCGGCCCCACCGCCCCGTCAGGCATTTCTCAGTAAGCAATAATCACCCCCGATGGAGTGCAGGGCGTCGTGCGGTGGGAGAGGCTGCGAGGGGGACGCCGCGTGTCCCGCAGCTCCAGCGCGGCTCAGCGGCAGCTCCTGCCGTGGCAATAAAGGCCACTTCAACTAGGCAGCGCTGCCGTTTGTTCCCTGCTCTGTCCCTTGCCCAAACCCTGTATCTGGCTCTTTTCCTGCGGGAGGGGTGGGATCAGCCTGGATCCGGTGTGAAGGGCATCTCCGGTAGGGATGCTGAGCGAGTGAAGACCCGGCTACAAGGCAGGACAAGGTGTGATGCTGCCACCATAAGGCTCTGCGTGGAGAAGACAGGGAAGTGAATGTACGTTGCACCCCTAGAGCTGAACAGCCCGCTTGGGTCCATCAGTGCCAGCATTTGGGGGGGATCTGCAGAAATCCCCACATCCAAAACCCATGAGTTCACACAGAGAGCAACTTGGTGCCCAATGTGTCCCGTGGAKCCAGGGATGTTAGAAGAGAGGGACAGGGATTTTAGAAGAGAGGGTCAGCTCTGGGCAGCTTGGCCTGCCACAGTGGAACCAGCTGGCCCGAGAGGGGTGTCTCGGTTGGGCTCGGTGCCCCCCAAAGCAACCAGGTGTGCCCTGGCAGCAGGAGCTTGGTGTCCCCACCGAAGGCTTCCCKGTCCCTGTGTGTTCCTCCCCGCTCACAGCAGCCTTGTCCCCCTGTAGCCAATGCCCAGGTGGCCCCAGGCATTAGCCCGTGTTGTCATTTACTTAATCGCCTTCTGGCTAATCCTATCGGCCGGGCTGGCAGTGAGCAGAGCTCGGCGCTGCCCATGGCTGCGCACACTCCTCTGCCCCGCCACATCCGCTGGGGCTTGACCACCCTCAGCAGCTCCCTGTTCATCAGCAACAAGACCCAGGACAGCAGGGCTGCCCACAGCTGCCACCCAGGTATGGTGCTGCAGGAAGGTTTGGGGGTACTTGGTGTGGCCACCGGGCTGCCCTGTGGCCAGGGCTCCTCCAGAGCTCACCAGGGACATCTCCGTGTCCCGCTGCAAGCTGCGAGGTGTCCCTGGRGAGAAGGGGGCCTTGGGCGGGCTGACCCTCCGCCTTGGCCCTGCGTAGCGCGTGAGGTGCTGGCCAGCCTGCCCCTGCAGATGATGCTCTACTTCAACGCCTTCTACTTCCCGCTGTGGTGCGTGGCAGAGGGGACGATGCTGCTGCAGAAGGTACCGGGATGTGGGGCTCGCGTGGAGGCCGGGCAGGAGCAGCCTCCTTGCCCGCCCTCGCCCGCGGTGCAGGGGCTGCACCAAGGGAGGGCGGCAGGCCGGGGGGCATCTCCAAAAGTACCAGGTCCCCCCAACCCACCCTTACCCTCGTGAGCAGAGTAGCCCATTTGCAGCGGGCAGGAGGCTCTCCTGGGCGCGGGGCGGAGCGGGGCCCCGCAGTGCCCCGGCACCGCGCGGCCACGGGCTCCCTGCCGCAGTACGGCCTGCTGCCCCGCTACTACCAGCTGCTGCTGCTCGCCGCCTTCCTCATCCTCTCGCTGGGCGAAGGCCTCCGCCTCTTCCTCGGCTACGTAGGGAACCTGCAGGAGAAGGTAGGAGGCGTCTCCGCGCGGTGGGAGATGGGCTGTACAGGGCGGGCTGTGCTGCGCGGTGGGTGTCCCCTGTGCCTGGGCTTGCACTATTGTCACCKCCAGTGCCTCCTTGGGACCTGCCTGGAGCTCTCCAAGCAGGAACAGGGTGTTGCAGGACACTCCACTGCATAAGCCAGTATCTGTGGACGGTTTCCCAGAAAAGCCTCCCCTGGCCCCAAGGCAGGGGGCTCAACCCTACACGAGCGGGAGCAGGGCTTGGCCACCCTGCTGAAGCCTCTGCCCGGCCCATGTCCCATCCTCCGGACAGGGCTCCGCACCCGCCTCGTGCTTCCATTTCCTGAGCCRGCATCCCTGGTGTGGTGCCCAAGAGAGGACATTTTGGTCCCACCTTGTGCTTCCGCAGGTGCCTGAGCTCGCTGGCTTCCTCCTCCTCTCGGTCCTCATCCACCTCCCCCTCCTGCTTTTCCTGCTCACGGACAACAACATCATCCGGCTGCCCCTGGAGATGGCCGTGCACATCCCRTACCTGGCATTCCTGGTCTCTGAGATCCCGGCAGCCTTCCTTGCGCTGAGGACAATGACCAAGCAGCTGGTGATAGAGTTCCACCTGCAGCAGTTCATGGATGGGGACAGGCCACAACAGCCGAGGCAGAAAGGGGCAGGAAACCAAGGGCAGATGATGCTCTCGGAACAGCCCTTCAATAGGACAGGGCAGAATCGCCTTACTGAGAGACCTCCCAAGAGCTAGGAGCATTAAACAGTGCTGAGATCTCTGGTACATCTCCATGTTCTGTCTCTCGCAGCAGGGCAGCTCTAGGGCCTGTGGGTTTCCCTGCACACAGGCTAAAACCCAAGTGCGAGCGGTGACCTGGCCTGTCCCTGTGCTGTACCCCGGGGTGCTCATCTGGGGCCGGCTGCTGCCCGTGGGGCAGACGTGCCTGGGTGCCCAGTGTGCAGGGGCAGCCACAGCTGCTGCTGTGGAAGAGCCAACGGGTACAAGGTGTTGGGGGGCTCTGCGGTGCTCAAGGTCTCCTGGGGACTGTGCTTGTCCTTGGTGAATGGGGATCCTGCAGGATGCAGGAACCAAGCCAGGGTAGGAGCCACTGGGCTGCCCTCTGCATGCCAGGACCATGCAAGGTGGTTGCCCARGGCCACCACCTTAAGTCCAGCTCTCAAACCCCGAGCAGAGGATCAGACATGGGGGCTGGGCAGCCATTGCTTCAACACCTGTAGTGTTACAAGCAAAAGCAAGGGGTGTAAGTGCTATTGAAAGAAAAATGGCCAGACACCCATCTGGAGAAAGGCAAACCTACTGCGAGGTGGCACTGGGTGGGCGACCACACAGCCAGCAAGACTGGCTGCACTAACCACTCCAACTCATGCACCCCAGCACTTGCGACACCACAGGGGACCTTGTCCTGCACGCTGGGGAGAAGGGAATGCTTTGGATTGTCCCAAGGATGTTCCAGTGCCCAGGAAGCTCCCCCGTAGTTCATATGAAGCTCTGCAAAGTGCTATCCCACCTGGAAGCTGTGGGAAGCTGTCATGGTTACAAGTGGTTTTGCCCAGCCCAGGCCCTGTAGGGATGGGAGCAGCAGGATGGGTCAATATGGGATGGACACCTCAGTGCCTTCTGGACTCGTGGTAGTGGGTGCCCTTCCTGTACCAGGCTAGGCAAAGGACATGAAGTCCCAAAGAACGAGCAGTGCCACAAACCTTAGGATGGCCCCGCGAAGGGGTAGAGACAAAGCAGAGCTCCCTCCCACTTTCTGAACAGCTGTATTTCATTCTGTCACTCTTTTGCACGTGAAATCAAGCCTCCAGGACAAACCAGAGGGCGAAGCAGCGCAAAGCGCTTTGTGTTTGAGCAGAGACCAGGCACGTCGCAAGCAAGCTCTGCGGGACGGCCGCGCTGGGGCCCGGGCTGGTCTGTGCGGGGAGCTGCAGAGCTCTGCGCTGTGCTAGGGGCTGGCAGGACGGGCTCGCAGTTGCCTTTGTGCTCCTTTGGCCAAGACCCTCTGTTGATGCAGGTGCTTCTCCAGACAGGGCAGATCTCAGCGCTTGCAGCCTCCAGCTGCAGCTCAGGTTGCTTCCATCACATCTACCTCCATGGAACAGTGTTTATTGCTGAAAACCCAGCATGCTTCAGCCAACCCATCATGGCTCTGCTGTGGCCTCTGCCTTATCTTTTGGGGGTTTTACCTGCAAAATGAACAGGGTCATTGGTTAGTCTGTTTAGCATACTAGAGACTTGGTCAGAGAGGAATCTTGGTCAGACGGTCCGTGATGACCAGGCAATATTTGCACGGTGTGGTAAAGTGTGCTCAGCCCTGCTCAGTCCCAGTAATCCTGCTCTTACATACACTGCATACATCCACATAYATAATCCTGCTCAACATACACTGCTCTGACTATGACCCCTGGGCTGGGCAGTGCTCAAACTAACATCACACATCCCAGCAAAACATGAGGCTGATCTAGAATAGGAACTCCAGAATATGAATACACCATCTAAAACAGCTGCTCTTTTTTGACCCAGGGTCTGGTCAGATTATGGTCAGTCCTAAGAATGAATTTTATTGTGAAGCTGGTACAGGTAAGAAAGTTTTAAAATAGTGAGTTTTCCTGTGCGGGAGACTCCGGGAAGCCTCATTCCTTTTCAGCTTCAGCTCAATGGGCTATGTCCCTTTGAGCTCCCTGTTGTTGTTTAAAGGAAAACTGAGATCATGCAGCTTTTCCCTCAAACTGGACCACATCCAGGTCACTCTCTTCCACTCATTTGTGGACTAAACTTATGAGAGCTTAATTTCCATGTCAGGTTGAGTGAAGTTGGTCAAAGAGTCCAAGATGTTAGAGGGAGGAGATGCACTCTGCTTGGGTCTCTGCAGATGAGAGATTTTGGGAAGTGAGTTTTAAACAAACAGCAGAATAACCAGATCGCCTCACAGCCCTCCCCTCCAGCTCTCTACACTGGCCCTGCAGCCTGTCCTTACCTCCTCAAACTTCTCTTTCCAATACAAGTCAGCCTTTGAATCCAGGTAAAGCAGAACCAGATCACACACCACTGTCACCTGGAGAGGGACAAATGAAGCACAGCAGTGAGAAGTGGGCTCAGGCAGTGGCGAGACGTGGTACATGAGAGCCAGGGCCTCAGCCCACAGCACCCAGCCCACCTGGGCGAGTCCACTCCATCCTGGAGCCAAACTCCACCGTCTGGTGAGTGCTAAGGGGGAGCTTTCTACTCTTTCTCGCTCTCCAGGCAGTCCCATTGGGACCTCTCAGGCCCAAGTGTAGCACGAGATGTTAATGTGAACATCTGAGCTGCTGGGTAAGGACCAAGGGTGCAGGCTGGTGTCGTGCAGTGTCATTGTCACAGCCACACAAGCCAGGGGGGTGAGCAGTTATCTGGGATGCCACGTCTGTTTGTCTCATTTGAAGCAGAACAGACAGCAGCACCCTGACAGTGCTCACCTACCTCCCCTGACTATGCAGCAAACGTGGCACCCACAGGGTGACAAAGACACGTGGCCTGGGTGACACGTTCTGACCCTGACAGTTCTCCAGATCCTTGCACTGGTGTCTAGTTACTGGCAGTAACTAGTGTCACTCCTGCTGATGTTCACAAACAGGAGCTACCGCTCTTGCCAGTCCCCAGCAGGCACTAGGTAGGCAGCAAGTCCCAGCCCATGGATCAGAGGCAAAGGGCACGTGTGGTACTCACGGCTCCCAGGAGCGCGAGGCTGGTGCCGAGGCTCACGGCAAGAGGAACGATGCCAAATTTCCCAGCCTGTTGGAAAACAGTGGGGGAAAAGGAAAGAGTGAGCAGCTACCACTAGTGAGACGGTCAAGACAGAAAGCCCAGCTTGCTTGGAGTCTGCTGTCATGGGCAAAAGTGAAGTGCTGGATGGAACAAGGGTCATTTCCCCATGCTCAGTTTTAGGTAGTTGGCTGCTATCATGTTCAAAGAGGGCAATCAGGCAGCTCAAGCTCAGTGGCAGATGAGCCACTTCCTACTACAGGCATGGCTAAARATTCCATCCCACCTCAAAGCTCCAAACAACTCCATGGAACTGCATCCTGCACAACAGCAAACACACCTTTCTGTTGTGATGTGCCTTCCTCACTGCCCAAATGAGTCTGGTGGAAAGAGAAGGGTCTTTTGGTGCTACTTTCTTCTGCTCTAGGCCTGTCCTATTCTCAGCACCCAGAAGTGTGCACGCAGTCCTGCTTTTCAAGCTTATCTCTCTTCAGGTGAAAAGATCAATTACGGAAAGCCCAGCTAGTCCTCTGGTGCAGGTCCCATCTGGCACAGTATTTAGTTTGCCGGTGATGCTGCACATAGCATGTGCCATGATTATGCCTGTGCCTTCCTCCCCAGAGATGCAATTAATGAAGAAGGGATTCATTGTTCAAGTTCAGAAAAGTTAGGTTTGCTCTTCAGTATGTTCCCAGCCAACACTGGTCGCTCAGAGGTGCCCTAAGCCCCTCTGACCAGACTAGCTCGCCTTACTTGCAGGGTCTAATGTCTCACAGTGCCTGACCATGTCAGATGTTCCACAGCCATGGGAAACCTCATTGCTCAGGCCATTGCCAAGAACTTCCATTTCAGATGGGACAGACTATTTCTTCCTGCTCTCTGTGRTGCCCCAATCTGCCCTGAGGAAAGTAAAACTCTGGAAAGAGGTGAGGAGTTTCTCAAGGTAAGGGGRAAAAAATGCCTGAAGGAGGCAAAGGAGCCTCAAGAGACAGTRCAGCAGTGAGGAGCAAGTTCTGAAGACAAGGGAGATATAGGACTGTGCATTTGGGGACCTAACGGGGCACAGTACCTGGCCATGCACAGAGATGTCAAAGCGGATTCCATAGAGCTTCAGCAGGCTCCGGTAGTGCCTTTTTTGGTGATCCCAGTAGTAGGTGGCAGTTCTAAGGGAGACACAAAGGACAAGGTTCAAAAGGATGCTGCAGCTCTGTGCAAGCAGGGTGCAGGATGGGGCTTTGGGAGCTGGCAGCCTGGGAACCTGGTGCCTGTGGACACCAGGTGCCCGTGCACACTTTGCTTCCTCCAGCACGCAGGGACAAGGACGGCGCACRTGCTGGGCACCAGCAGCAGGGCCTCTGCTCCTTGCACAGCATCATCTTCCTTTTAGGAAAACCGAGATCTCAAATGATCTCTGGGCGAGCGCCTCTTCCAGGGAYCTCTGTGGCTGCTATCGCAGCAAGGCTGGTGCCGCACCTGAAATTGTAGTTCCTGTCCTGCAGGTTGAAGGAGTACTGAGGCTGGCACTGGGCAGCAGGGTGATCCAGGTCACAGTCCCACTTGATGTCAACTCCAATGCACCCACCCTGCCGCACATCAACACACATTTTATTCAAAGGGAAGCAATGGACTGGAGTTTTGTTAGGTTCTTTACTGTTCAAGCACTCACAGCCACTGACGTGGATAAAATGGGTTATTCCCTTAGTATTTCAGGGGACAAACCCACCCTGTCCCTGCCATGCCCTAGGGGAAGTTGCAGAGACCTCCGTATTTCCAAAGGAAAAGAAAATACCAGCAACGCCAGATTCCCAAAGGTCTCTCCAGCTGCCTCCACCATGTCACGGACGCGGAAGACTGGGCAGGATGGGCTGATAAGTGGATCATACCTGCAGCTCTTGAAATAGGTGGAATCATTGGTTTGCAGAGTGTTGTCCCTGAAACAAGAGACAGCGAGTATGTCACAAGAACTGGGGAATGTGGGAGGTCACGGGACGCTGCTGCACGACCCAAAAGGACAACCTCCCGCTGCTCCCACCATCCCAAAGCAGCGGGACCACTATTGCTCCTGCTGAGAAACGGCACTCGTTGCCTCTCCCGATGTCCCTGTAGAGTGGGACCACGTGGGGTGCAGAACACACAGGTCTGTCTCAAGGTCTGGCCAACTTCTTCTAGAACTGGGTGTATCAGAGCTTGGTCTATCCCTTCTTTTCCAGTCTCCTTTGTCCTCGGACACCCATCAGCCCAAGGACATTCATTTAATACAAGTGTCTTCTGGTTCCCAGATTGCAGGAGGATGGAGGGAATTTGGCCCAGAAAGAAACACAGATGGAGTCATCACCCTTTTGAACACCTACCAGCACAGCCTGCCATGCTCCCTTCTCTCCCAATTCTTCTCCATTTGGCTTTCATCTTTTTTCCTCCCTGCATCTCCTTCCCACAGCATCAGTGACTGCTGTGAGACATGACCCAGCTCTAGAGTTCCTGCTCAAGGGGAGTTGAGGCCCTCCTGGCAGAGGAAAGCAGCTCAGTTAGCATGACTCAAGCCACGAGTTTATAGTACTCGAGACAGGTGGAAACAACAATCTCTCTCTGGGCCTTTCAAAGTCCCAACACTTTATCACTACAGACACAGTCAGAGAGACCATGTTCTCCCTGAATGCATCACTGAAATCTTAACTGAAAGCCAAGACTCTCCTCGATGGGATCCTGATGCTTGGACATCCAGGCTTCTCAGCATCTAAGCAGACAAGCTCAGCACAGACACTGGGCGAGGTTGCATGCACAGTTCCAGTAGGAGGAGCTTCATACTTACTTGGAGAAGTTAAATTTGGTGAAGTGCACAGTGTTTTTTATAAAAAGGGTAAAATTCTCCGCCTCAGCCAGAAGAGGTTTCCTAGAAAACAATCACTGATGAACTCACATATTTGTACAATGGCCAAGGTATAGCCCATTTYCCTGCCCTGCAATCTTCTCCATGACTCCAAGTCTTAAACTACTGCRGTTAACTATGAGAAATGCTCTTGCCTGAAGTTCTCTGGGCCTAACTGATCAGCAGGTCAAAGTCAAAGATCCCTGCTRGCCAGCAGAACCAGGACACTGCTTGCACAAAGAGAACCAGCAACCTCAGAGCCTCTTCAGACGCTGCTGTCCTCCGACCCTGGACAATACCTGGGCAGGGTGCCATTCTCCACAGGACACCAGCTGTAGATCTCACAGGTGGAATGGGTGGTGTTGTACTTCACACATTTCCCAGTCTTTATCCCTGGACAAAAAAAAGACAATGAAAAGACGATCTCACTTACAGCTTTTAACTTCTCAGTGTCTTCTCTATAGCTTCCCTCCTGGGATAATGCCCTGGCCATGGTCCTGCTTGCTGCTCTGACCTTCCCAGGAAACACAAGCACCATCCTCGCTGTTTTCCCCTCCCCAAAACTCCTCCAGGAAGCCCTCCCCAAGGCCGAACAACAGAGGCTGATTTACTAAATCCAGAAGCTGCTTGTGGCTATGGTCTCTCAGCAGCTCAGCACCTCTTTGTCCAGCACAGCAGCTTCTGCTGCTGAAGCCACCTGCTCCCCRGTTAGACATGTAACAAGCTGGAGAGTCTGGCATACCAAGCTTTGGCAACTGACCTTCTAAAGCTCCTCCTTTCTTATATTAATCACTGTGAAATAAATCATGTTTTATTAAAAAAGGAAACCCTGCCAATTGCAAAKAATATTGGTTTGGATTTGAGCAATCAACATGAAAAACAACCAGCCTCTTTATTTGCTGCCGACAGGAGCTTTTGCCACTAGTACCAACTTTCCCTGCAGTGATAGGTTGCTTTAAGTTTTTAGCCAAGAGCAACCTCTGCAGAGCCCTTCAATGCACACTTACAAATATGCTGAATTCTGCCAGTTTAGGCATCTCCATGCATCTGTTTGTTAGCAAGCATGGGCACACAAAATTATTATTTTTTTTTTTATTTTAGCAAAACATCCAGTACCGTTGCCACGAACCACTGGGTTTCCCATGGGACAGTCTGCATCTTCTCTGCAAATCCCATCTAGAACAGAGGGGCTCTAGTAGAGAGCAGTGAGAAAGCAAGAGGGAGAGAGGGTGAGGAGGAGAGCGCGAGGGCGAGGAGGAGAGCGCAAGGGCAGCGCTGTTACTTGRCGGCACCACACCTTCGAGGTCATTAACCCACATTTCTGCGTTGCTGCTCCCATCTGCACGGCGCAGCCACTTACTGCAGGCATCCGTCACATCCAAAGCAGCATCCTGGGCGCAGTGCGGGCAGTGGAGGGAGGCACCCACATGGGGCAGGGCCTTCCACACATCCCCACTCCTCCTGGCGCAYGAAGCCCCAGGGCTGCCTCAGAACGACCCTTTTAGCTGGAACCRGCAAAAGTCACGGCTTGGGCTCTGGAGGACCCTCATGCAGGGCCCAGCAAACCTTGTAAAGCCCCAAACCCACCCTGGCAAAAGGCTGAAAAGGCACTAAGCAGAGCGCAACACAAGCCAGAAAGGGGAAATTAAAAACTTCACCCTCATGCTGCGGGCCACACGTAGCTTGCAGGACCCACGGCAGGGCTGTAAGAAGCACTGATTCATGAGAGGATTTCCTCTTCCTGCATCATATCCACGGGTCAAGGAGGCAGCCTACCCAAGGACCCAGAAAGCAGATATTGGCAGATGAGTGGGGCAGTCCCTTCCCAAGGGGGAAGGACAAGAAACATGCCGAGTGACAGTGCTGCTTCTCAGACACTGACACCTCCGGGTGCTCAGGGCTCTCTCAGCTCTGCCATAGACCTATGCTCAAGGCAGACATCAGCTGCTAAATCAACCCGCCCTGGGTTATGCTCAGTCCAGAGCCACTACCCTCTAAGTCCCCTTTGGTCTTGCAGTCAGACAGTGCCAACTGCAGCATCACCCAGGAGCATTTATGCAGCCAAATGCTTATGGATGAACTGCAGCTTTTTGTGTAACTTGCCCTAGACCCAGCCAAGATTTATCAGAAGATAAATCAGAAGATAAATATCAGATAAATTAGAAGATAATCAGAAAATACCAGCAGAACACGCTGCTAATTGTGAACATCAAAGCTTTCTGCCGCTGCTAAACCTCCAAACCTTTCCAAACTCTGATTTCAGCCAGTGCCTCGGAACCAGGAACTGCGCAGCTACTGGGGAGCGGTGCTGAGCAAAGCCCCGGGACGTGCGAGAGCGCTGCAATGAGATGGAAATACTCCGATTTCTCTATCTTCTTAGCTTGCCCTAAAGGAAAAACAAACATCCAGAGAAGCCAGGGACAGCCTGGGTCACAGCCCTGAAATGCYTCATGGGGCATTTTCTTTCTGCTGGGAATGTTTCTGCCAGTACCAGTGGTTTAGGAATTCTGAGTGCTTCAGGAAGGAGCATTCGTATCATTTCCTCAGAGCTGAAAATCCTCCCCCTCTTCCACAAGCTGCAGCCTGTGCGTCRGGAGCAGCCGAGCCTGGGAAGCTGCAGCAGAACAGCAAGCTCAGAGGCAGCATCACGCCGGGCACGCTGAAAGCCCCAGGGACCATTAGGACACGCAGTGCTCAGCTCAGCCATCAGGGGMCAATATTGGTTTGGCTTAAAACCCATTTATTTTTGTTTGCTAAGCAGTGCTCAGTCCGCAGGAGATCAGTCAAGCTGCTGGCTGGAATTCAGCCTCGGTTGGAAGATCTCTCTCAGAAAACATATACCACTAAGCGTCTGCTGACTTAGTGGTACAAGCTGCCTATACATCGTGCTCCCTTTCTCCTAAAAGGAGATGCTAAGATGGTGAGTCCTGCATTAGGGAGATATAAAGGGAAGAGGACACAGACGGCCATGGAGCATGAGCAAAACTGGGTGTGTGGAAAAGCAACGGGAAAAATTTGCAAAATAGAGGAAAGAGAATGGTACAGTAAGTTCAGAGACCACAGATAGTATATAGATAGTATATAGACAGATAGTATATAGTAAACAGAAAGGCAATAGCAGGTGCTGAGGAGACAGGAGTGCTGATGGCTCCAAGGCCACAACACGCTGTAACAACAGGGCAATACAGCTCAAACTCTCCTGAGCTGCCTTTAACCCCAAAGAGCAGAAAAACAGCAGAGATCATGCACTTYTATCACCCCTCAAGAACCCCAGAGACCTCAGGAGGACCCAATAGCTCGTGCCCCTTGTCCTTCAGGCTACCACAGGCAAGTGGCTGGTCTACCTGGACGCATATRCCTTGCACATGGAGCAATGACAATGAGGGAAAACCATTTTTTTTTTTTTAATAAGATTTTCTCCTCCCTTCTATCTGGTCTTGCACCAAGTTTTCTTGCACAGTTGCTGCTCTGCTACAAAAATAGACACATTAGTATGCCTTAAAAATGTAATCCCATCACAACACCGAGCTCACAAACAGCACAGCACTATTTACCTCCGGACAGGTACCTTGGGCTTGCTTCGTTGTACTAATGAAGTTGGTCACCAGAAAAAACGTGTTTTCTCCCTAAGAGGCAGAAAGAAAAACAAACCACAACAGAACAGTTCAGCGTTTAATTTACACTGTATTTTTTTCTCCCAGGAGGAGAACAAACCCACCTTCAATCCCAATCTGCATTT